>NC_088303.1:7723984-8023984 GCF_032854445.1 Liolophura sinensis | reverse complement strand
ACACTCGGGATGGCACCTGTACATCACACTCGGGATGGCCCCCGTACATCACACTCGGGATGGCACCTGTACATCACACTCGGGATGGCCCCCGTACGTCACACTCGGGATGGCGCCTGTACATCACACTCGGGATGGCACCTGTACATCACACTCGGGATGGCACCTGTACATCATACTCGAGGTGGTCCCCGTACATCACACTCTGAGTGGCGCCCGTGCGCACATCACAGTATAGGGGTGGTACCCGCACATCACACATCACACTATAGGGGTGGTACCCGCACATTACTTATTCACACTATAGGGGTGGTACCCGCACATCACACCATCACAGTATAGGGGTGGTACCCGCACATTGCACATCACACTATAGGGGTGGTACCCGCACATCACACATCACAGCATAGGGGTGGTACCCGGACATCACACATCACACTATAGTGGTGGTACCCACGCATCACACTTCAAACTTCACACTACAGAGGTGGTAACCACACATCACACTAAGCCGTCTCAGTAAAGCAGTACTAGATACAAGAGCGGTGGTAATCCGTTCTACAACAAGGAGGCACATTACATGCACTCTTAGGATTCCTTCATCGTCATATGACTGAACAATTGTTAAGTACGACTTTAAACTTCAAGCACGCGCTCACTCACTCACATCACACTACAAGGCTGGTGCACGCACATTACACATTACACCTCACATATCACACTACAGGGGTGGTATCCGCACATCACTCTCCGGCCTTGCGGAACACTTACTTCGGACTCGATCGGAAGACAAGCTGTCCGCACAATTATCTCGGGGTACTCGGCCTATACCCGTACATCATTCTGTACAGAGGGCTCGGGCCGCTATGCTCGTACATTATACTTGGGGTATTACTGAGACTTAATTCTCGGGGAGCTACTCGCCCGTTATACCCGGACTTTATTCTCGAGACGCTACCTGTCCATTATACTGGGGATGTTTCCCAGACTTTATTCTCAGGGCGTTACCCGTCCGTTATACTCGGGATGCTTCAAGTCCAGCTCATGCTGGCTTCCTCTCTGGCCGTAAGTGGGAAGGTCTTCCAGCAACCTGCCGATGGTCGTAGGTTTCCTCAGGGCTCTGCCCGGTTTCCTCTCACCATAATGCTGGCCGCCGTAGTATAAGTGAAATACTTTTGAGTACGGCGTAAAACACCAATCAAATATATAAAAAAATAAATAAATACTCGGGATGCTTCCCGGACTTCACTCTCGCGGCGCTACCCGTCCATTATACCCGCGACGTTGCCCGGTCTTTATTCTCAGACGCATAAATTATAACCAGGGCGTTACCCAGACTTCATTCTCGGGGAGCTACTCGCCCGTTATACCAGAGGCGTTGCCCGGTCTTTATTCTCTGCATAACCGCTTCCCGTACAGTACATCGTGATGTTACCCAGATTTTATTCTCCTTACATTACACTCTGAATAGACGATCTACTATTCTTACCAGTGACGTAATTAGGGTACTATCCTGGGGTGCAAAACCGACTGGACATTTTAACTGTATAAACAGGCTGGATGGAAGCTGACTGGGTACCAATGAGAATAATATGGGCAAGTGGACATATCCACGAGAGGGTTGCAGATACACAGTTTAGGGTACGAGAAGATAATTGTCATTTACTTAAAGTGAAACATTTTACGCGTTATTCAGCTGAACATTACACAGATTATACATAATAAATGGAGTTATGACAGGACCTACATCTGCTTGTGTCTGTTCATTGCTTCATTCCGGTTGTAGGAACCGATGGTGTCAGAACTGAATTATACAGTATTTGATAAATTATCACCATCGCCATCCTGAACCGAACAACCGCATATATTCCACATAATGAACAATATATGTGGAGTATAGGTTGACCGTAACAAAATATTAAGCAACACTACAAGGCTTCCGCCAGGAAAACTCAAATCAGCTGTCAAAACACTACACCATATAGGCCTATACACATCAGGATCGTTGCACGAGATGTGAATTCATGCAGCCTTATATATGTGGACAACAATCTACTGTCCGCACACAGGCTATAGAACCTACACAACCCATGGTGGACGGAACTGTTGCGAGAGATTGTGTGTGCAGTGTGTAGAACATACGCCGGTTTATTTATTTATTGGGTTCTTTGATTGGAGGGGGGGGGGGGGCTTTACGCCGTATTCCATAATATTTATCTTATACTACGGCGGCCAGCATAATGGCTAGTGCAAACCGGGTCATTGGATACATACATATTCCGGTACGCATGTACATGTCTAATGATTTAACGGGCCGCGACATATCCCAATTTTGGAAAATATACATCCAAAACGCTCAACACTATAGGCCGATCTAGTAGGCCTACTTAATTCTCCTAAGAGCTACGTGGTTCGCCGATCATGAGCAAGATGTGAGTGTAATTATGCAGGCTTATACATAAACAGCTGTAAAGGGACGCTCTATGCTCTCCATGAATCCGTTTCGGGAGCGGTAGATCCAGGGTTAGTCCTGGGTCGAGTCACACCTAAGACTTTAAAAGAGGAAGTCGAACTTCCTCGCTTGGCGTTCAGTCTGAAGGGGATAGTGCAACTACTGGTTGACCCGTATCAGTATAATGACTCGGGCGGGGCCACTGACTTGCCTTCGGTAAGCTGTCTCAGTGAAGCAGCACTAGATAAAAGAGCTGTGGAAATCCGCCCTGCGACAAGGAGGCAACGTTATATGCACTCTAAGGATTCCTTCGTCGTCATATGACTGAAAAATTGTTAAGTACTACCTTTAACCCTAAGCACTCACTCACTCTCCATGAAGGACATACGAGTAACTTACAGGCGTTAAGAGCAATTTTTTTTACAAGCCATACATGAATATATATATATATATATATATATATATATATATATATATATATATATGGGGAAATAGCTTAAGCGCCGCATTACTTTATTGGCAGACAGAGTATGCTGACAGTTGTCCTTGCACTGCCTACATGCATCGTACGTGTCACTTCCGGGTTAGAAATGAGTTTATTCGACACTTACATTAAAACTGGTTTAAGTGGGATCAGGTTCAATCTTTGTGAAAAGGGATTTAAAACATTTGGAATTCGGTCAAACTGCGTTGGTCTTCGTCGCTTAAAGAAAGGGTAAGGAGCTGTAATCACTCTCTCCTGTCATCTCGCTGCCATTTGAGACAGGGCGTATTCAATTCTATGTGAGGAAGTCAGCGCCCTCTAGCTAGTAATGCATGACCTGTAGCAGCTCAACAAGAACTATTTTTCAGTATTGGTCATCATCTTCCTTTCTGTTTGCTATAAAACGTTCTCATTAACATATAACTTGATATAATTATCTATTTATCTTACTTGATTTTTTAAAAATGCTTTAGTTATGTCACCTGGCGATCGTTCTAGAGAAATATGCATAAAACAGAGAAACAATAGCGTTTTGTCAGTAGATCTTTAATACAAATACCTTGTTACGAGTCATTCTTCCATCGCAGTGTTTTCAACTGTTAACAGGAACATTTTACACTAACAGTTATTTAGCTTTAACTCCACGGTGTTTTGTGTGTGCAAAATCTGTACAGCACGTAGAACTTAATTTCAGGGCTCTTGAGTTAGAAAACATCATAGTTATATAAAACTGCCGAATTACGTCTTCTTTTCACCCTCACAACAACAGTAGTTTGGCCCGCATCCTGTGCTATGGGTACAACCTGCATCTTCCGAAAAGAAAATCGATCCCAACCCATCTATCCCTTCATCTTTGTTGCTGTCGGCGTGGAGAATCTTTGGAGTCTTCTTTACGATGAAGCCGTAGAAACACCTCAGCCTACAACAACGAATAAAAACATTACTTGCGGTTCAAACTTGCATTTTCTGTTTCGATGACGTCGCTTCCAGCTTTCTGAATTGAATTGTACCTTGATACAACAGTCGGTCGAAGTGTTCTTGTGTTAGATTGTCTGCAAAATGGTTGATGTTTTCCTTCTTGTTCCCCATACTTTTGTTTCACAATCGCTCCAGGAATTCGGCTTTTGCACGACAAAGCGGAAGATGACTTCATGATGGATTTTTTTTTAAATTAGAGCTTTCCTGTTTTCATGTAGACCTGACTGAGATGTGCAAGTTGGTAGGTTTCAAAAATGTACCATAGTAAAATTCACGTAGTTCATAACTAGTGTAATCTGTTCACATTATACACTGAGATATTACATGTACACAATTAAGTGTTGTTTATTTGATAAAGCCTCTCCAGAAATAAAACGGACGGACAGGCCTACTGTGTGCATCGTTGTTCGAAAATAAATGTCACCAAATTTTTCTTTAAAAAGTCTGTTAGATGATATTTTGCAAGAGAAAAAATGATACAGGTAACTGAATTACTACTGGACATAAATGGAGTGATATGTTGTGAAGGCGGTCTCCATTTCGATATGTCATTCTCCGTCTGGCCGCTAATCGGCAACCAGCTGAGATTTGTGTTCACTGATGGAAGACATTGTCGTAAAAACAACCACAACAAATCACTACCCCGTTATTTGTGTTCTTTTAAATTTAAAAGAAAATAAAGGAGGGGGCGGGGATCAGTCTTCAGTTAATTTATTCACGCCACCTAGGTGATAAACGTGGACATTCAAAACACGATCCGGAGGTTGACTTGGTCTTATGCAATCAAATAGACACATCGTCACCACAGGCATTTCTATGCTCACAAAGTCTGCCTCCTCTGCTCAACAGAAATACATGTATATCGTATCAGCATTCATTCCTTCCACCATGAATTATACTAGCAATGTGGCCGAGTTTATTAGCCCTTATTTGTCCGCGGTACACGCTACGCTGTTGTCATTTTTATTTTTGAATAGTTCAGTCGGGGCGTTTTTAGTCGCCCGTCTTCAGATTTTCCCCCGTCTCCTTACAAGGAGTGAGTCTATACGAATCTCTCGATTCAATGCTCATGATACGAGTATGTCATGACATAATCCGTGTTAGCAAATGAACACTCTGTACCAGTAAATACCTTGGAAAATGAGTACCAATTTTCTTTGGCCGAAGTGGAGGTGTGCCCTCATAAATATTCACATCACTTTCATGGGGACAGGGTGCCCACTACCTGATCTCACTGAACATCATCAAAGTAACCACATATAGTCTTCATACTTAAAAACCAATCTCTACCAACGAATTTTGTAAAATCTGACCAGTATATATTCATCCTTCTCGCTTCGTTCGGTCACAGTAACTTTACAAAAACAAGTTACGGCGAATACGATGGTGCGGTCGTTTCCATTGGTCATTCTGGGTTATGTTTATTAGCCTACTGTGTCAGATTTGTGAGCTCTTTCGACAAAGGTAGTAGGTGGCATTAGGAGAGTATACAGAGAACACAAAACATCCTGAAAAGCTTCGTTATGTAACTCGATCCCCCTTCATTTTTTTCAAGAATCTATATGGTAAAGCGTGCTTTCTCCTACATATATGGAAAATTTCAAAGTAGAGCCACAGACACACAGAAAAAGCAAAAGCCACTCCATTTCAAGAGATGATGTAGCTTAGGAAGCTATACCAGAGATCTTTGGCAAACAAAAAAATCTGAATTCTATAACTGAAAGTTTCTGAGTTTACTGCCTTATACCCAGGAAATAAGAGTCTGGTATCTGTGCTATCTATTGTGCTAAAATGATTCCAAAGTTTGAAAAAGTTACATTACGACCCGCTTTATAAATTTTAGGAGCATTAAAAACACTAACTTTGTACGGTAGCAAGTGGACAAAAGAGGTTGACATCTTGTGAAAGGTAAATAATACACGAGTTTGTAGTGTCGCCTTATACGGGTAAAGACGTCATCCTTTTGAACATAAACTGTCAGCATGCCGAAAAGAGCTAAGACTGGCTAAGTCAATGGATTCCAATGCTACCAAAGCCCGCTTATTGCACAGCCCCACAAGCTTTATCGACATTTCATACTGGAAACGGTGAACTCGCTGCACTGTTCAATTTTTTGACATAAATCTCCGGCATAGTCTCTTCCGAATTTAAGACTCACCTGTTAACACTGCAAACCTCTCGGCATATTTCTGCTCCACAGTTTCTCCTGATTGCCCATACCATTGTAGGTTTTACAGGAGCCTTGCTCACACAAGCAGCCTCAGCTATCATGTCATAGAAATTGTAAACCAAGGGCATATAATCGTCCACTCTGACATCTTCGCTACCCGCTGTAAAGACATCAAAAATACGAGGATTTTTATATAAAAAAAATTGTCACATATATTCGCTCACATGAATCATGTTCCACCTCAGACAAGGAAAAAACATACCTTCTATCTATGCATCTAACATATGGTAAGACAGATTTTTTTGCATACAACAAAGATTCAAATACATAGAATAAGCAAATTTTTACATTTACGGTACTGATGCACTTACATAATCCCAACATCCCAACTACCAACAAACACAGAGTTAACCTCATCATCTCTTCCTCAATTGGTCAAGTTCCTGCAAGTCAAATCAAAGGAAAGTTTTAACCAATCATATCGAGATTCCTCTAAAAGTGTTTTACGTCGTTCTCAAGAATTTTTCACTTATACGACGGCGACACGCATTTATGATGGGAGCAAGTCGGGCAGAGCCAGTGGGCAGAGGGGACCCAGACCATCCGCATCTTGCTGGCAGGCTTTCTCACGTACGGTGGGAGAGAAAACCTGCATTATAGCAGTTAAACTGTAAAGAGAGGTAACGATTGTAGTTTGCAGTTGACAAAACCATTCAACCGTGGGACAGCTACGTAAAAACTAAAAGATTTGCATCAACGTTTTCTTACAGCAGTTAGCCGGGAACCTGGCAAGATGTGGGTCTTTCCCCAGGCTCTGACCCGTCTTCATCCACCCATAAAGCTGAATAAATGAAATATTCTAAAATGCAGTGCAAAAAACCAATTAAATAAATATTGAAATATATTCAGCAATGTGCATTAAAATAAACTGTGATAATATATGTACATCTAAAGAGTAACTAAAATACCATAGACAGGTGAACTGCTTACAGTGACCGAGGGGCTTAGCACGCCAGCACGGCGCAATGACCCAGGAGCCTCCTACCAATGCGGTCGCTGTGTCTTCAAGTCCAGCTCAATACGTGGAAAGGTCTTGCAGCAGCCTGCAGATGGCCGTGGGTTTCCCCTGAGCTCTGCCGGATTTCCCCACCACAATTCTGGCCGCTGTCCTAATAGTGAAATATGCTGGAGTGCAGCGTAAAACACTCAAAATAAAAAAATAAATCAACCTGCTGAAAAAAAAAAACACTGAAATATTTGCACCGTCTCTGCTACGAGGTAGTCCGTCTGCCAAAAAAGAAAAAAAAAAAGAAAAAAAAAGAAAAGAATGATACCAAGAACATGCATCGAGAGCAGGCGCATTTTCACCGAAACTTTCAGTGAATTATCTCCCTTTTTTCCCTTGAATCAATGGAGTTTATTAACAAGAGTTGTCCCTCCAAAGAAGCTTATTCGAACCCGCTAGTTTTGTAGGTATCCCTGGAAAAACGCTACCGGGTACATGGACGTTTTCAAGTTTGGCATTGACTGGTTATTTTCATGGATCATACAGTAATAAGCTTTATGTCCGAACGAAAGAAAAAATATAAAGTGTATGAACTTTAATGCTCTGCGTGTGTGTTTTCAGAGAGCATGGCTTCGGGAGAAACATTTCATAGGCATTAGCGCGTAGTGTCCTGAATGTAATAATTGTTATGATCAAAGGCATGGTGCTAAGGGACAAAGTGTAATTCTATTCGTTAAAAATCCACAAAAGGGAAGGACAGTTGGAGAGACCAAATAGTGGAGACTCGATTCTTTATATCGCGTGTGAGAAGAAAACTTCCAGATTCCAATCTACGAATGTCACGAAATATGGACCCTTTTATTAACAAAACAGATAAAACACCCACGTTGAACGTTAAATTAATAATTTGTTGGTCGGTTATCGACAGAAATAATGTGTAGATATTAATGAATAATGATAGCATAGCAAGTAAACAAAGACATCTCCAAATTGATATGTAAACAAATATATACCATTTGCAAAATGACTCTTCACCCCAGGCGCTTTGGTCTGTGTAATGCCAACAGACCTCGTATTATCTCGCGAAACCCGACGTTTAGTAACCGAGAAATGTCGGGAAGCCCCAGCTTGCTTCATGATCGGGACATTTGATTTTATGAAGCTAGGAAGCCCAGGTAGAAGAGAGAGCTGCCAATTTAGATAAATAGGCTAGGCCTACACCATTGTCTTCATTTTTTTTCTCATGTACTTAGTGTGATCAGTTAATTGTTGCCTGTATGTAATGTATGGTAGGTCCGATAAATGCACTTACAAAAGGGTCCGTTTTATCCACGTTATTATTTAAAGAAACAAGGGAGACCATTCCCATGATACTTGGTTTTTAGCATTAGTAACTACCAGTAGCCCCCCCTTTAGATCAGGGCCGTGAACGACACGGGACAGCGGCTTACGTGTAAAAAGTAACTTTTAAGCCTCGTTTTATACCTCAATGCTTTCAAATATGTTACTGGTCTATCGTTTAATGAACAACCCCATAGTAATATTTAGCCTTGTGGGGATGACATATATTAGTCTTTTACACGTTAATGCGTGTAACCTGATGTAACCTTTGTTTCAACTACGGTAGCGGTAATATAGTCTGGTACGTTACAAATTGCATGTATTTAAAGGTGCTTTGAACTAAATTTTATCATACTGAATTGTGCATTAATGATGCATATCACACGAAGGGAAAATGTGTAGTAAAAGTGCAAAGTGGTAGTTATTGTAATGCTATCCACAGAACCCTGGTGCATGATGGCACTTTACTGGAAGTTCCAGTACGGTAAACCATTTTTTGGGTTGTACGTCTAAGCCTATACTTAGCTGTCAAACAACAGCTGTCAAATTCCACCTTAATATTGTATAGGACTAAATGCACACAATCGCCTGTATCTGCATGATGTCATTTAGTTTGCATTATCTTGCAGACCGGCGAGACTGACTAGTCACCATTTCAAAACATTTTAGAATTGAACTTAGGCCTACAGAAATATAAGCCTGCTCACCTCATTTATGGGTTTGTATTAGTGCTTCTCCAGTAAGTATCCTTACATTAGGTGAACATTATTCAAATCAGCAGAGGCATAGGGCCTACTACTCAGTACTTTCAAAATATTAATTGTAACACCCGCGACTTTATTCGCTGAAAGGAGAATTTCTTTCACTTATATCACTTTTATAGGAACATGGAGCAAGCTACCGGCCTCTGGCCAGTCACTATGGTTACTGATGAACTTTCAAGCATATGCTTTTTTTAAGCAGCCTCCCCCCTCCCCCCCCCCCCCCCCCCCCCCCCCCCCACATACACACCACAAAAAAAGTTTTCTCTTTTTTTTCGCAGACGAAAAGAAAAACTCCCAAAAAAAAAAAAACCATCCCGGGCCCCTAGATAATCAGCCAATCGCTTTACAACTTGATTCGTTGTTTCGCCTAAATTGCGATACCTTCGGCCAAATGATTGGCTCGTTATCTCGGGGCCCACTAATCACGAGGCCAGAGATAATCATCCAATAATAGTGTCACATTCATTAGTGTTTCAACAAATGTGTGAAGCAAAACATAATCCGATTTGTTGATTATCTCGCGGCCCGAGATCTTTGTCTAGGAGTTGTCTTTATCTTTCTCATCTGCTTAAAAGAAATAAATACTCGAACCCGATCTATTTTTCCTTTTTTAGGAAGGGGCGGGGGTGCTTAAAAACAGAAAAAAACTCCCACTGCGACAGTGGAAAAACTAAAAAACTTACAGTTAAAGAAAAAGAACTGGCGACCATCCGCAGGCTGCGGACAGATTATCAACAAGTACCTCACGTACTTAAGAAGACCCGGAGTTATTGTACTGCACTGGAACTATCCTCTAAGGTTGGTAGAGCGTCCGCTTCGGGAGCGGTAGATCCAGGATCAATCCTGGGTCGAGTCACACCTAAGACTTTAAAAGAGGAAGTTGTAACTTCTCGCTTGATGTTCAGCATAAAGGGGATAGTGCAACGACTGGTTGACCTGTATCAGTATAATGGCTCGGGCGGGGCGGCTATCTTGCCTTCGGTAAGTCGTCTCAGTGAAGCAGCACTAGATAAAAAGAGCGGTAGAAATCTGACCTGCAACAAGGAGGCATATTACATACACCCTAACGATTCCTTCGTCGTTATATGACTGAAAAATTGCTGAGTATGACGTTAAACCCCAAGCACTCACTCACTTATTCCACTAAGCCAATATTTTGAAGCATTCTGACAGTACAATAGTGTGTAGAGAAATAGTTTGCAGTTTTATGAATCTTGCATCTTCAATGACACAAACAAATCATTCTTGGTGTCGTTTTCATAATCAGTGTATGCATAAATTCCACTAAAAAGGTTGAAGATTTACAGTACATACAGATACCATCCAGATATACAAGGTTATGCATGCCACTACTAAAACTTACCTCCTTTAGAAATACGGTATCTTTTCAATATTTATCGATACTCGTTAACTGAGATGTTGAAAGTAAGCGGGTAGATCAGAGAAGTTTCCCGCGAAGCGCTCGCCGCTAGTGACATAGGCGTGCCAGCTTGAGTATACAGGCCTACCCTGGCCTATAAAGCCAGCCTTTTCTGAGAGCTTTACAAGGCGGCTTGTATGCCCGCTTGTTTGAATAAAGAAAGAGATAAAAATATTGATACTGGAACATCTATCTAGTGAATTAAATCTTTGCAATTTCCCTTCCCAAAACACTTACGTTGCCGTTTTCGGGGTTGTGTTCTACAAACTACGCTAACCAATGTGGCTTTATTTACAGGGACGCATTCAACACCTCACTGCATTAGGCATTATATCCACAGGATTGTCTTTAATCTACCGACCGCTTGTCTTCCTTCCCACTCGTGTATGAGGCCTATACAAGAATAGAATATGGATGATTGCCGTTTGAGAACTGAACTTAAAATGCTGTCTTGCGTATGTGGATAAACACCTATCACGAATAAATATTGCGTCCGATTTGAGGGCAGATTTTCCACATATTACAGATCACGTGTCTACTTTGGCGGGAACATGAGATAAATCTGACAGCTGAGTTTTAATGAGGAAGTGTGTAAGTGTGCGTGCGTGGGGGGACTACACTCTTGTTAGATTAATTTTAGAAATAGTTTGTAACATATTTCCGCGGGCATTATAAGGGTAAGTTAGTAGTACATGTACCTTCAAGTGTATGTCACTAAATTAGCAACACCGGGCCTTAAAGTTTATCATACAAATGCCTTCAAAGCCCTCGGGGCTTCAAATTCATGCATATCATTTGTGTAGTGTCCTAATAAATGTCTAAGTTAAAGAGAAGAATTGTCAAATTCCCGTGTGTACTTATCTACTAATCACTCTAAAGGTGCCCAAAAGTTATGAATGATGCACAGTGTGACATCGCCTCAGTAAATACATTACCAGATACATGAACACCCGTCCCTCGGAAACCTCAGAGAGTTCATTTAGACTTCACTGAAACTGAAATATGTTGACAAACTCCTCAGCTGAACGTTAGTGAGACAAAATATGCATTGTGAATATACATCGAAATTACTACCAGATAATAAACTCACAACAAAAAAGCATGATTATTACAGAAATTCACACCTGGTATGTATCCGGTTGATAATATATTTTCAAGGAACTTTCCCAAATCATCGGCGGGCTTACAGGTACATAAAATGGCTAATGAATGAACGATCACCTACTGTCAAACAAGTTTTGAACCAGGTCTATCTTAAATAAGGCAATAAAAGCTTTTAAACAGAGCTTGATCAGCAGGAGCCATCATCAGACGCCTCTGGCCACTTCAAGAGTCCCAAGAATGGACATGAAATATTAACATTGGTGTTTTTAATTAGATTCCAAGCCAAGATTTCCTCGAATTTGGACAAAAACGCATTACACAATACAGTATTCAACACCGAGTGTCTGGTATGCCTGGAAACACGTGTGTCCGTTTACGACGTAGGCCTACATAACAAAGTATATCGCACAAAATATCAACGCCGATATTATGGGCTCGGAAATATTGTGAAATAAGTTGCTGTGTACATATATGTCAACCTGTGCCAAACTTCAATTTTCTTTTAGAAAAGTCAAGTTTGTATCAAGTCAAGTCGCTGTTGTCATTGTTTCTCCAGTTTACTGCTTGCCGGTTTGCACAACAGTGTTTAAAATAAACTTAATTTTTTCAAATAGCTGTAAATGCCACTAGTTGTTATGAGCGACTAATAATTAGCTTTCATATTTCGAGAACCACATGTTTTGACAACATGTCATGTATATCCAGCGAGAGATTCTATAGGCTGACGTTCAGTTGCATACAGCGAATGTAGCCAGTTGCATGTCACAAATGCATGTACCCACGTGTTACAAGCTAAAATTTCGGAAACGCCTGTTTTTCCTGCTATTTTGCAGTTTATATAGGTCTATCAATGTGTCCAGAGTTTTAAACAGCATTGGCATGATTGAAAACTAGCCGTCCAATCACACAAAAAGTTAAATATATTCAAACCAGGCAGAGCGTCTCTCCCCGTCTTGCCAAGCTGATGAAGATGACGGAGGTGTGAGCGAGATGTGAGCTACTGTCATTGATTTACTGACGGTAATCCCATACTCTTCACAGAGAGTGTACGATTTAAAACAACAGCCACTGCACAACATCATGTTACATGCATACATTTTCTAAACATGCTTCTGAAATTATTGAGAATATACGGTACAATGTAAATACAAGAATGTATGTATGGCCATGTACAAATACTAGGGGCTCAACACGGTCAAGACAGGCAGGGTGTTAAAACATTTATTTACAAAGTCAAATTCATTGAATATAATCCGACATTACAGAAATACCTTAAAATATAACTAAAAACATTCTCAATTAAAACACTCATATATTTTAGAATCTGTACAACAATCTCTGTGTGTCAGTGTCCGCGGAGTGAATTTCATTCTGGGAAATCCGGCTTGAAATTAAGGGAGTATTGACCTGAAAGACAGAAAATGGAAAGGTATGAGAGAATGAATTAGCCAACACTACACACTTTACCAATAAAACACCAAATTATACATAAAAGAAAATTGTCAAATTTAGGCGAAAGACATGAATTTTAGAACCCAGTGGCAAATAAATATAAGAAAAGCTTAAACTAGTGAAAGATAAGGTGTTTTATTTCCAAGCCCTTAAAAATGTAATTCAACTGGGCTCAGTGCTTTTGGAGAAATACTGACAATCGTAAAACAGCCAAAAGTCAACCAAATACTGTAAACAGAGGTGATTGGACATTAAAAACACGAAGCAACAAATTCTGTGATTGGGTATCAGTCTCCTTGACTGCATAGCCTGAACATTGAGTTTGCGTTTCATTATCACGCCAGTTTCTCTGATTTCCTCCACTGGCTTCCAGCTGCCAGCCTGTCCGTGGTCATTAAGTGAACAATTCTTGAGCGCTGCACTAAACGTCAATCAGACGTCATGTACCTATTGAGCCGTCAAAATAATAACTGTTTTAAAATTCAGTTATAACTTTGTCAACAATGGATAAAACTGCAACCTGATCTTCTATAATTTTGCTGAAGCCATTTGTGATAAACCATTTTGAAAAAAAGTCCAACAAATGACCATGGATGAAGATTTTGTTCAAATTGGATCTAGGGGTTCACATTTCAAACCTTATCTGTACCTTGTTATGATGGAGCCATATACCAAGTTCCTATTGAATATCAAGGACTGTTTTCACAAAAAAAAAAAAAAAAAAAAAAGTTCTGTGACAAACTGACTGACCCATAATCCCCCTTCTCAACCAAACCCAACTCCATCCCCTGCGGAAACGGTAATGGGCTAAACAAATGTATGACTAGCCTGATGCGGACTCCATGCTGGTGTCTCTGCAGTCGTGGGCCTCGTGTCCAGCACCTCCACAGTTGTAGCACGTCAGCTTAGCTTTGTTTTCCCTTAGTGCAGAGTTATTCCCTTGAGAGCTATAGCCATACAACATGCTGTTCCAGAGATTCGGTGCATGATTGGCAGCGTGTGACATATGGTAGGAGAACTGTTCAGGAATGATCCCATTGGGCACACTCTGTAAAGGGTTGTTGTGGAAAGGAATAGGGCAGTTTGGGGGTAGACATGGACTGGGCAGAATACCATTGGAGTTTGGTGGTAAGAAAGTTGGGATGTGTACCAAAGGAGGCATGTTTAGTTGAGTGTGGACATAGCCTCCGTATGCAGCTGAGTAGCTAGCGGCGACTTGGCAGCGCCCTCTACAGCCACACGAGGAGCAGGCCGAGTGCATGCCCATGCCAGGAGCCTGAATGGCGGAAGGGGAGAAGGGTGATGTGTTGCCGACAGATGCGCTGCTCTGCTGGGCTGTAACATAGTTCACTCCCTCCACACTAGTCGCTGGTGACGACATCCCGGGATCGCCATTACTGTTTTGAGCACTTACAGCCTTTCTGTGCACGTGTGGAGGGCCCATTGGTGTGATTGAGGAGAACGGAATTGCAGAGTTCATGGAAGATGACATGGCGAAGCGAGGGGTGACCGGATTGCCTACAGGCACGGTCCTGTTCAGGTTACTGGCGGAAGTGATCGTGGCTGGGGACGAGGTGGTGTGATGAGGATGTCCTGGACAATCTGCCGGGTTATTGAAGGCCAGAGAGTTTACAGTTACCGTCATAACAGTGTTGGAAAGAGGTGTGTCAGACCTAGAATGAGGTGGCTGCACAAAGCTCTGCATGTACTGACCGCTCATCTTTGTGGGAATCTGATCGGGAGCGACTTTGTGGTACATGTGGATAGGCAGGTGGGCAGGCTGAGGCGGGCCCACTGGGTACATCGGGGGGAACAGGCGAGGAAAAGCAGGGCGCGGCGCGTAAGAGTGTGTGGGGTCAGAGACATAGCCACTCTGGTACATGTGGGAGATGTCAGCAGGTGCTGCATTGGACACACTGCCAGGGTCTGGTGTTAGAATGGCAGGGTTGGGGAGGTTCTCCTGCTCCAGTGCATCCTCTTGTTCATGCGGTGGGCCAGATCCTGGCTTGGAGTGACCCAAAGCCTGAACATGACTTGAGCCCAGGACTGTAACAGAGAAAAAGAGATCATTTACTTACAAGTTAAACATATGCTACCAGGACCAAAACAAGCGTTCTGGAACAACAAAACAAAAACCATCATACGTTTGAGCATTGGGCCATTTACTTTAACTTCAACTTACTTATCATGTGAAAGCAGCACACCAAGTTTCAATTCAATATGATCAACCATTCGAGAACAAGACTTTAATTCATTTCATTGTTTCTCAGAAGTCTTTCCGGTAAAACCATGTTTGAACAAGATTTAATCCATATAATATGGCCAAGTACACACACCTAGACTAAACTCCCACCATCATGCTGGGCGCTACTGTGTGAGTGAAATGTTCTTGAGTATGGCGTACAACAACAATCAAATAAATAAATAAGTACATCTGGAAGCTAATCCTTAAACATTTTAAGTGATGTTATATTGTTGACAAGGGTTACTTTCAGCAACAAATCAAGAACCAATGAATAATTCGGGTTTAACACCACACTTATTTCAGCCATATCATAGCAAGAACATGTTAAATTTGGAAAACATTTTTCTCGACATAATAATGATGACGTCCACAATCAAATAGTCTAGGACATTAAAGCCCCAATGCATGGATGGCAAAAGACAAGGCTTGTGTTCATCACTTCAGCAGAAAGTAAAATATACCCAATTTTGTGCATTAAATTTTGGTACAAAATAGCCCCCCCAAATTATTGACGACTCAATTCTCCAAGTGTCTGGCCTGCCTAGGCATACACATTCTCCAAGTCTCTGGCCTGCCTAGGCATACACATTCTCCAAATATCTTAAACACAAGGAAGGTATTACCAACAGAAAGGAGAATCCTTTTAGCCAAATTGGCTTGAGTATTAGTTTCCTATAAAGTTACGTATCATCAATTCATCATTCTCACTTACGTCTTCTTTGATCCTGCTGAGCTGATGGCTCAAACTTGGAGCTATCTGCTGGCTCAAAGTCTGGTCTATCACAGATGTCCAGGTCAACAGCAGCTGCAGTGTCAGTATCCACACTGTCTGTGTTCTGTAGGTCAACTCTGTTAGATGGCTTCTCAGCCTTTGAACAGGCTTCAGGGTCAGGTTTCTTTGAAAGCACTGTGGTTTTGCACGTATGTGTTTGGTTAGGACTAGCCTTTGACGAAGAGTTGAAAGCACTATTGCCCACATCAGTTCCTGTGAGCTGACCTATACAAGCCTTACTAGTGTAGAGCATGGCAGGCAGCAGAGCCTGTTCACTCGAGTCATGGGGCATAACTCCTGCATCTCCACCAAGATTACACTGCACCACACCCCGTGCTGTAACGCCATTAGGCAACTTGGAAGACCTGCTCATTAGAAACAAAAAAACAATTCATTTACGTAAGGCCAAATGGGATTAAATTTTACAAAGATGTGGGATTATTTGGGGGTAACCCTCACAAACTGCAGTAATTCTGGTGAACTACTGAAAGGGTAATTTTTCCCTATAAAAGCAGAAAAACATCTTCAAAGAATATCTCTCGACTATAAATGACTACGTAATGTTTTTCTGTAATCTGTTGCCATGGTATAATGTAGGCATTGAATAATTCACTAGAAACAGTAAATTTTTGGTCGTCGCTGCTGTCATGTGACAAGGGAGGTAACTCAGTGGCCTATTTACACTGAGATCCTAATCACGGCATAGGCAATGGAAACATGTTAGAGGCTGCACTGTGTTTACAAAATTCATGCCCACTCCTATGCCCACTCCTGCGCCCACTCCTACTCCCATTCCCACTCACAGTTCCACATTCAACACTTGGCTCAACGTCAAAAATATTTTCCAAATGTGGTAAAAATAAAAAGTAAAACAATGTTCTTAACTAGAGCCCAGGGGCTGTGGAATGGGTTTCTTGCTCTTCTTCCATTTTTATTTTTCTTGTCTAACACAAGCTGTTAAATACATGAACCCAGACTGCCTTGCAATGATATTTTTGCTACATATGCTATCACTGGCAATCAAGTTACTCATGCGTGACATTTACCATCACGATCTTCAAAGTAGCGCAAGCGCATTTCACGAAATCTTGTGACACAAAACTAAACGAATAATAAATGAAAGCATGATTCCAAACACAATTAAAAGTTTTATTCACTGCATTATCACAACATATAAAACGGAAAAAAAAACAATGAAGAAAATATCAAAAAAAGGAAGCCAATATTTGACTATAACACACTATTTCATTAAGCACACTGACATGGCATACTTTGGTGAAACTACTTCCTGCAATTTCTTCACATTCTTTCACATGTCTCTATAATTGGTCTCTAGGGATTGTCACCAACAGACCCATAAAAAATTAGTTAGATAATCACAATGGTGGTTATGCAAGTGAATACAAAATTTGCAGTCTTGCTTAATTAGTTTTTGAGCTACCTTGCTTAGACCCCATAGGGAAACAAGAATAAGACACAGGACAGATACACCAGACACCACACTGCATTTGCAGGGAAGCATAAAAATATGAATTAGCAAACACTATACATGTTCACCTCTAGAATTCATTCTCACACACACCACAGAAGGGCTTGTGAAATAACCTAATTTGAATCTTCTTACCTGCTCAGTTGCTCCAATTTGGTTCTAAGACGTTTTTGGGCATGACTGGATAAGTTAAAATCTTTAAAATCATCATCTTTAAAATTCAGCAGCTGAAAAAGAACATACATCAAACACAATCCCTAAATGAATTCACACAAAAGCATTCGTACAAGTCACGGTGGTGCTGTTTCAACTAAATCCCACTGAAAATCTTATAAATGTCATATGAATGCGGACTGAAATGGCTTTTCAAGTTTAACTTACTTATTTATTTCTTTATTTGATTGGTGATTTACGACGTGGGAGGAAACCAAGCAGAGCCCAGGGGGGAACCCAAAACCATCCTCAGGTTGCTGGCAGACCTTCCCACATGTGGCTGGAGAGGAAGCCAGAATGAGTTGGACTTGAACTCACAGCAACTGCATTGACGAGAGGCTCCTGGGTCATTACGCTGCGCTAGCCTCAAGTTTTAAGAGCTACAGTAGATTCAAACCTTTGTGTCGTAAAAGCAGGGTTCAATGATTGGGACTGAGATAGTCTGAATTGCTTTCTCTCATGTTATTTGTAAAACAATCACAGTGTAATAAACCAATAATTTCAGATTATAATACGAAAACAAAATTTTTTTCTCCTTTCCACTTTTACCTGGTATAATGTCTCACACGCATATTTAAAGGGCAAGACCAACAATTTTTGACTTGTTTTCAGTTGTTTCTAGAGGCTCTTCCATAAACATAAAACTCTCACATACCTGAATCAGTTTTACTATAACCGATTACTGAATTAATTTATAAAACATAAGTGACGCATATGGTGCATGTAGGCAGTGCTACAACAACATAATACTAAGTCAGCATATACACTGTGTGGCAATGAGGTAGCTGTGTGCTATAGCTAATTGCCAAATATATGTGTATTCCTCACAACAGAGGCTTTTCACTTTTCACACCACTTTTGTACATTGCCTGGTGTATATATGTAGTTGATTACTGTTTATAAACCTGAATATTAAGGTCAGGACTTGCTCACAACGGACGCCATATACATATGTAGCGTAGGCCTATAGCCTAACCTAACCCTATATACATGTGTGCCTACCATGTAGTGAAAGCATGTTTTTACGTAATTTAGCTTTAAATGCAGGAAGTCACTTGTGTATATTATAAGCAATTTTAATGAACATTATTTCGATGGAATATAGCCAACTTAGACAAATCCTTTGCCTGACGGTTGTATATATCCAACTTCAGTTAAATCCCACACAACCTGTGTGACGTGTATTCAACGATCACCCTGTCATTTGAACTAGACTTAGGAATTTAAATCAACTACACCATAATATAACTTTTTATCAACGAAGGCGTACTTTTAGATTTAGAAACTTTGTTCGAGAAATTTCACCTATATGGCCTACTGTTCCTACCTCTTGGCTTTGGGTAAAGGATATTGGGTCAAGTCTATGGATCTCACGAATCTATGACATATGCATGGTTATATACAAATGATCAATTAATCTTCTTGTCCTGCTTGTAAATTTATTTACTACCCTCACTAATCTCCCATTTAGTTGATTTTACTGGTATAGTGTGTATTTTATGTCTGGTGACAACATATTGGGCATACACTATTATCTGACCATCTCAATAAAATAATATTTTGTCACTGTTATTTCATAATGTTTGGAAAATACAAATCCGTAACAGTCGGCATTGAGAATGGATTCGGCATCCACTATTGTACATATGGCCATGTATAGGTGAATTTATACATGATAAATATGATGTGATGTTTACTTATCTGAGTCTAGAGCACCCAGGCCCACTCCTGTTTTTATATTCGAATGTATGTGCCAAATTTGAAAGAATGCAGTGTAGGTACAAATTCCAGGCACTCTTAAAAATGAGTTTGTCACCTCAGTTAACAAGATGATCAATGAATGCACTGGACTGTTGATACATGAAACTTTATACTGAGAAAATTTCAGCTCTATACAACTCAATCATGTCAGGCCTCCTAGAAGTAGGCCTATAAAGGCCTTGGTGTGCTATGCACTGTAAGGTTTGTATAAATGTAAATAGACAACAAGTTAAATGAGGTCAGTCCAAGTGTATTCAACTTGAATGTCAGTAAAACTCTGATGCCAAGGGTAATGATTGCTGATTAAAATATGGCAGTCAAAACACTTCCAATACATAATATAAAGTCTAGCCTAGGTTAGATGTATGGAGCCCATCATGTCTGAGGGAGATGTGATTTGTGTCTATAAACAACGATCAACTTGTCCATGTGAAGTCTTGCTTAAATGTCTTTGATATGATGGCTGTATACATATAATTTTGTGATATAGCTACAGCACACCTCTTCTTCATCGCCAGACAGTGTATGCTGGCAGTAGGTTTGTGTTGTTCTTGCACTGTCTACATACACCACGTGCATCACTTCCGTTTTAGTAATTCATTAATTAATCTCTTAAATCAAATCTGATTTAAGTGTGCCCATTTCTTGTCTTGATGAAATAAGATCTAGTTATAAAGAGGTGAAACCGAATCAAAATCATTGGTCTTGTCCTTTAATCAACACATCACTTCACATCGTCAACACTCAGTGTGACTGAATGAAAGTTCAAACAAACAGTTGGAATACCATGATGTAGAAATTATAAATTGTGTGTGTGTGTGTTTTTCTCATACCTCTATACCACACCACAAAAAAAACATTTTTTTATACATGAACATGCATTACAATCTTTACAAAATATGAAGAGAGTCATAAGAAAGAGAGAAAAATCTATCATTAAAACTCTCAGTATCAAATGTGCAGATCAACCAAAGATGTCTGACAAAGATGTCTGACAAAGCCTTTTCGGTCTGATAAGGGCTCCCTCGATAATTAGATTTGCTCTCTAACCTGTTTCAACCTGGATCAACTTACCTGGCTTGTTGTGTACTTGCTGAAGCTGTCCACATGGTGGGAGAGTTGGAGATCTTTTAGCAACTGCTGTACAGTGGGTAACCTCTCATGGTCCTTTGGGGAAGGGGACCGGCTACTGTGAAATGGTGCTTTTGGGCTCATCTGGGGTGATACTGGGACACTATCCTTTTGCATTGACTGGTTTGGACTCATCTGTGGTGATAATGGGCCCGAGAGACTGGTTGGCATTGAAGGGTTTGGGCTTAATGGTGGTGACAATGGGACACGACTAGGTAGCACTGATTCACTTGAAGGAGACCGGCTGGTTTGAACTGACTGGTGTAGACTTGATGGGGAATGACTGGTTTGCCTCTGGTTCATTTGTGGCGATCTTGGTGAGGGAACACCTGTAGCAGAGCGGTTAGGGCTCTTCTGGGCTGACACTGGGGAACTCTTTTGTGGCTCTAAAGGACGTGGATTGGTGTGTGACAAAGGACTAGAAACAGATATCTCAGTGGGTGGAGATAGCCTGAAACAACAACAATAGTTAACTTTAACTCTCTTATTACTAAAGGAACAAATGCTTAACAAAACCTTTCACTAACGGATGTCTCCTGGACTCTGATAAACACTTCTAAAAACAGTACTGCATTGAGAAGATCTTAGTGAACCCTTCATATAATTTTAGTAGTTATTAATTACTGGTTGTACAGTTTATTAAAGGTAACTGAAACTGCACAGAGCCTTCAAGAAACCATGTTCCTCTATCAAACATGAGGTGGCAAGTGTCTTGCATATTATATTGTTGAGCCTACACTTCTTTCAGGCTCATCGTGTTCTTCAGAATCTCTTACTCACTTCACTAGTGAAGGTGCACAAGAGAAAATTCACAAAGGTTTAACATACCTGGGGCTAACGATGACTGTGTGTAGATGGTGACTGCCTGTCACCTGAGGCTCACCTGTAATGCAATTCAGATTCCTCTTATTTTGGGAGCATTTCATCCAATAATTACCTTAATTCTGTTAATATACAGTGAACTCTCCTTGAAACAACATAGTCAACTCTCCTTGATTATAATGACGTTTGACTTGCTACATAAAATCCTAAGGAAAAAAACAATTAGCCACTTTAATCTGCTTGTTTCATTTCTACATCACAAATCGACACAGCTTTTACAGGCGTAAATAAACCCAATACTACTGACATGTGTTTGGTGGTCACAAAGCCAACGTAAAACTGGCCAGAAAAAAAAAAAAAAAAACCTTGATAACAGAGTGGGGGCTAAAATGACCTCCAAACAGTAGAAAATCATCATTTGATGGATTTATATATAAAAAAAATAAGCAAACTTGGTTGTTACAAGGAATGTTGACTGTACACTGTAATCAAACCTAAATTATGACAATGATTACAAACTGTATTAAAGAATCTGTGCACAAAAATCTGAATAGTTTTAGTGTCTGGACTGAGTACATGTGTAACTTCTGTTCCTGCACAGACTGCTATGACTTACTGTGGGACATGCTTGTGGGGAGCCCAGCATCCTTGTACAA
The DNA here is from genome assembly GCF_032854445.1 of Liolophura sinensis. Taxonomy (NCBI): domain Eukaryota; kingdom Metazoa; phylum Mollusca; class Polyplacophora; order Chitonida; family Chitonidae; genus Liolophura; species Liolophura sinensis. Next base: position 8,001,724 of record NC_088303.1, on the reverse strand, counting down.
GGGCTCAGAGGGTGCGGTCAGACATGAGGCAGGATGGTCCCGGAAGAACTGGATCACATGATCACAACCAAGGATGTCATGTTGTAACAAGACCAGCTTCCTATTAAAAACAAGAGTAATACCAGACTTATTACACCTACAGGAGTTAAACACAATCATGCATATCATATATCTTCATGGCCAGTAAAGTTGCGAAATTACATGTTTCTTAGTCTTGTGGCCTAAGGTGGATTCCAATTATTATGCATGAGAAACTGTTTAATACTTAGCAAGCTGAAAACTCACAGCTCAAACCATGAAAGAATGTTACTTTTATTTCAGCTTGACAGCTACCACGCCCTTTCTGCATGGCACGGAAATAAAAGGTGATATTAGACTCCACAAAGCTTTCTTTACATGAATATAAATTATAAGCAAACAGGGAGAAAGCACTGGACAGGTACATGTCGAAGCTCATTACATGAACAGTAAAATGAACTAAAATTACACAAATAATGCTTTTTTAAGAGGAAAATAAATGTCATAAATTACTATACTATCCTACCAGCTTTAACAACAAATCTCAAAACACCAGTTTAAGACAACCTAAGCAACTTAGGTAGGGATGAAATAGCAGGTCATTAAATACCGCAACTGACCTGAAATAATTCGTTATGGTCTGGGATGTCTGGTCTATCTTATCCTCCCTTGAACTGCTGTGGGAATTGCCTGATAACAACAAACATTAGTAGATTTGTAAAAATAATCTAAACTTTTAACCACAGGGCAGCCAGAGGGTTCTCCCAAATGGGGTTGACTTTTGTTAAAAAAATGATCCTACATAATAAAATATGTCACAAAACTAATGAAAATAAATGTTATTTTCTTAACACTGTTACACTGCGGGCCCCCAGCCTGCAATACTCATGAGTGATCGCGATAGTCAAGTCATGAAGCACGACACAGTAAACTGTATGTCTTAAACTGTATTGTAAACTGTATTAAACATGAATCTGAAGATGAAAATTTGTTTGACATGTGTTTAATCTAGAAGAGAACACAGTAATGGGGAGGACACCGTTCAGTGGGAAGTGCCAGGAATCCAAGCAGATAACGAGAGATGTACCAAACAGGATTTGTGGCTACATCATAGATCGATCTTCCACTTTGCTCACACCAAACAAACAGGTAAAGCTGCCCTGTTTTGTGAAATGATATATGATTACCAATTATTCATAACATGGACACACATATATATAATGTACATAATTAGGCCCACAACTGTGGAAAACATAACACCGAAAAATAACTAACAGGAGTCACAATTATCGACATTGCTTTTTTGCTGTTGTCTTGGGACAGCATTTGTGGATTGACCAGTTTCCCTTCTGATATAGAGCATTAGAAGATATTTTAAAATCCCTGGCCCTAAAAGAAGCATAATATGTAGACAGAATGGGCATGGGGCCAGAGCTAGAGGTGTTTCAAAAGCCCTACCTGTCAGGAGAGTTCCCACCAATCAAAGCCAAACAAATCATAAACCTTTGCAAAACATCCAAGTTCCAAATTCCAACCTACATATACCAATCACATTTTCAGATGAGCTACTATAAAATGCAGCTAAAAGATAGAGTTTAAGTAAGGCAGCATATGTATGAGTGGAGAAAAAATTAGAGCAAATAGAGGTAAGTCTATTTTACATGTCTAATAATACCTAGATACCCTTGATATGTGTCTGTCAGACGATCACCATGTTACATGTGAACAGAGGCCACAAAATGCTTCCTAACCAAGACAAAACCTCAAAACCAATTCAAGGCCTACAAGGGCATAAAGGAAAAACTCCAAACCATTCCTTGATTTCCAAACTGTGCATTACGAAGTTAGAAAAAGCAATATGTGGGCTTACATCTAACATAAATGTGTGAGGATCTGAACATTTCCTTCTCTGATTCAGTTGTTTACCTCTATACTCATAACGTTTCCACTAATTATTTCACATACTATTAGCTACAGAGACTCGACAAAAAAAAAACAGTACACTGAACGTCTAAAAACTCCATCCCCTGCTCTGACTTCCTGCTGTTTGCATTTCAGGCGTAAATATCCGATTAACATTTTGCATAAAGGGACAAAGAACAACATCGCATATTGTCTTCACAGCAAAGTGAGTTTTAGCATTCTGCAGGCAGATAAACTTTTTTAGTCCTGCTTTGATTAGGTCCACGAAAGTAAATTTCCCAAATGTGATCTGATCACTTCACATCTGTATGAATGATATAAGAGGCCCTATAGCAAGACACTAAAAAACATTATCACTTCTCAGTTGATTATTTTTGACACAGTTATAAAGAGCTATGGAAAGTCATCCCCCATACCATTAAATCTACTCAAAAAGGTCTTAAAACACAGTTGAGGTGGTGTGCATAAATTTTTGTCATTTCTTTTAAATGCAGATACCCTATAGGCCTCTTGCCTCTTTTCTACCAATACCTGATAAAAACGGAAGTCTTCGGTCCTGTCTGTGGACACTGGCATCCTCTGGGAAGAGCTGGACAAGCTAGCACAAAAAAGAAGGCATAATAAACACTATTTTGGTAGAACTTAAAAAAAAATAAATACAAAAACAGTGATAGTAATAAATATCCCTCAAGATTAAATACAAAAAAAATATTCACAGTACATTATTTATTTATTTATTTGATTGGTGTTTTACGCCGTACTCAAAAATATTTCACTTATACGACGGCAGCCAGCATTACGGTGGGTGGAAACCGGGCACAGCCCGGGAGAAACCCACGACCATCCGCAGGTTGCTGGCAGACCTTCCCACATACGGCCGGAGAGAAAGCCAGCATGAGATGGGCTTGAACTCACAGCGACCGCATTGGTAAGAGACTCCTGGGTCATTACGCTGCGCAAGCGCGCTAACCGACTGAGCCACAGTACATTTAGAGAGAAACCTTTGATATTTCATCACAATCAAATGGTCCACAGGAAAATATATGGGTGCAAACAAGCTATATGTATACAGCACTTATAATCAAATGCTTAAATAGATCTGAAATTCCATCTTGAATAAGTGATTTAATACAACACAAAATACATAATAGTGCATTTACTTGTCGACCACATCATGTTCTCAGAAGATGTCCAGAATGTATACGTGATATACTATAAGGATGGCGAAAAAACCATGATTTGATAAACTTGAGAATCAGTGGCATCTAGTATTAAACCAACAATAAATTAACTAGCCAATTATTCGAGCAGAAATTATACAAGTAACCCGCTAACAATCTACATCTCACCTTCCTGTGAAATTCATACAAGTCCTGATATGACTTGTACACATCACATGTCTCTCCATTGGACCAGGTGACCTGGGGGAAATAAAGACGAGGCTGATGAGAACCTCAGTGCATCAGCAGGAAGATAAATATGCTTTAACCACAAAACATACCCTAAAAATATTTTGCATCAATACACCTATGAAAACACCATGCCCAAATTCCATTAAACTGTTTGCTCAGAGTTTATCACAACAGTGTCTCCTTATGGCACATCAGCCCCTAGGTCAATGACCACATATGTATACTACATTGCAGCTGCACTGAAGTGTCAAGCGTTAAAGTGTGAAGATACAAGACGCCAGACAAACCTAACATGCCAAGCATCTAACATTTTAAAGTCTTTGACATGATCAAAACGGGCCAACCAAGATCTGGATTATCCTTTGACAGGCCAAGCCTTGGTGACAATCAATGACACACATGTGACGATTTGCGCGGTCTAACATTCGCTGAAGACCATTTAGTTCCCACCAATATGATGTGCATCTGTGTACATCACGTATGGGGACTTAGTCAGCAACCTGCCAGAGGTTAGCGGTTTACCCTGGGCACTCCTACTTCCTCTACCCATGAAACTGACTAGCATCGTACAACTGAAAAATTTTTCAATACCGTGTTAAACAATAATCAAATAAATACAAGTAATATTAAGTGTCAAGCATGGAAAGCTAGGCTGGTGATATTTAATGGAGACAAAACATCAAAATGAAGAAAGCATCTGCATAAAGAGCATCTTACCTCCAATCTGAACTCTTGCTTCCTATCCGTCCGCCTTGAACCCTTCACCTCTACCCTCCTGATGAACACTGTGAAGCAATGAATGATACAATACGATGTACATACAAACTCAAAAAATTCAGTGTGTTAGTACACAAGCACCAGGAGGCAGCAATCTGTAACATTGTTGTGCTGGTCACATGTAAGAGCTGAGTAAAGAAGAGCTATCCTTTGCAACATTAAGGGAAAAAAAACCTACAGAAATTCTATCATTTAAAAAGAATCCAACTGAGAGTAAGCCCTTAAGCTCACTCAATGGATACAAGTCGCCTGAGCCTCTATGTTGACTTGTCTGCTGCGCCTGAGGTGGTGAAACATTTTTGTACCAGATCAAGTTTTGTTTTATTATTTCTCAATTGGTTTTCTTATTTATTTCTCAGTATGTGAAATACTGTCTTGTTTATTAATTCATGTGACTTTACTGTTGAATTTGATTGACAGGTGTCAGAACTTTCCTTATTGAAGCCCTACTTTGAAATTGTGTTGCTCATACATGAGTTTGTTCTGATGTGCCAGCATGTATCAATCAAAACAGATTCGTTCACATTCAATGTTGTATGTACCTAGTAGTAGGAAAATACACAGTACACATGTACCCGAATGGAACTTTAACAATCAGCATCAACCCTGATTCTCCTTCAGTGGAGATAGGGGTCTCCTGGGTTAAACCCTGCTGCCTTGTTTATCCTTCGCTAAATCCACCATACCTAAAATTCAGTTTAGGCTGGGCATAGCCTGGACTTGCCTATGTCCAATGAAACAGAATCAATCCTGTACACTTTTTCATAATAAAAAGTTGCTGAAATTCAATACTTGAAGATGTGTCGTGTATGTTGGTAAACTTCGCTTTCAGAGTCTGAACTGCTGAAATGGTGCCAAAACAATACATTACAAGTCACGAAATTATAATTTTTTCTTGATTATAATACCTTTTTGCCCAGTTTCATAGACATCCAGTTTCTTATTTTATACCTTGGCATTGACGGTTCACCTACCTTTCTCTGGCAGTTGGTAAGGAAGCGGATTATCTGATTGACTGGGTGATTGACCGACCTCCACTATGGGCCAGCTGCCGTCCAGTGTGGTGTTCAACCCTGACCTGTCTGGAGAATGCAGCACATGGAGAGGTTCATTTGGGGAATTCATACAAGAACCACTAGGTGGGCTTAAGGTGGGGTCTATTTGGGGGTGCACATGTACCGCGTCCCCTACTTCCAACTGGGGTTCCCTAGACAGGACAGGCAGGACAGAGGGGTTACACACTGGGTCCACTGGAGCTATCAGGGTCTCCATGTGACCCCGGTACAACATGGTCTCATCAGGGGAGGTAAACACAGACTCTGGTGGTGAGACATAAGCATAAACTGGATCGGCCCTAGGCGGATTGTCCTGAAAACAACAGAAAAACATTTATCAGAGTATCACATGAGACTATATGCAACTGTCATTCAAGCTGTTGCTAATTCAAAGGCTCAAACAGAACATACATTCTACATGTATTATACTATTCTGTATTATTCTTTCTTAATAATGTTTTAATATGCCTTTCCCATTATTAATTATTGCTACTGAGTTTGGGGCTCAGCTTCAAAAGTATTCTCACACTACTTTCCTAAACGTCAAAAATGGACTGCTTGAATTACAGAACCATTAAATGCTGTGTAAGGAAATTGTCCTTTTTTGTATTTTTTTAAAGAATTTTTTCCACCCTGTAAAGTAATTTTAAAACTTCACTTGTGGGTATCAATGCTGTCACATCCATATTTTATGTTTCCTATAGATTGCTTGAAGGTCAGTTCGGTGCATCATTCACAGCTTTGCATGAAAATGCTATTTGAATATAGAAGTCTTTATAGCAGTCTATTATGTAGCAAAAATTTTGTGACACATCACTGATCACAACATGGCAAAAAAAAAGCCATACAATAATCTAGTAATTCAAATGTATTTCTGAACTAAATTAAAAAATTCTAAAAAACTAATCCACATATTTTCACTGTCAGCATGTAATGACCATCTTTCATGTGACATACACTTCATGTTTATACTAGCATCTTCACTGATTTTAAAAGACATGATGTTGCAAATTTGATAAGCTAACAGAATGACAGCCCAGAAGACAGAATGACAATGTATAACTTACTATACACCAATTTGTATAATGTTATGACTAGCTCTAGAGTTAACTGCAAACAATTTTGTCAATTTATCATCAGGTTTTCATTTGTTTGTTCTTCACTTTATGCTTTTGAAGTTAAACTTTCTCATTACGTTTTTTTTAAAGTTTTTAAAATTCAATGCACAAAAATTCAAGTTTGGTATCACTATGTATGTATATCTATAATGGAACATCCTCCTTGTGTCACTGTGCTTTATTGGAATTTAAAACTTCATCTCAATATAAGCAATACGTGTACTTTCTATATGCACACAGCAAATCTGTGATGGAATATCCCCCTTGTGTCGTTGTGCTCTACGTGCGAGCAAAACCTGAACCCAATACAGCACAGTGCTTCTTAAGACACCACCTATTACACTTTGTTTAACATTACTTTTCCTGAGCATCTTGGACACTGAAACCAATACTTGGGGTATGACATATGTTGTACTTTGTAAAGTTACCCCACAAACTCCTTTAAGGTACCTTTAATAGTAGTAGCTTTCAAGCCACAATGCTACTTTTCTTGCCAGTCTTTATAATGAATTGTTGTACCACACACAGTCTGGCCTGGGCTGACATGCATGTAACTTCAGGTCTTAGTACACTGTCACATAGGGCGATAGTAAATATTACACATTCCATGGGATTTACGCCTTACATCTCTAGTAAGACACTGATAAATACAAAGCAGCAACAACTACACCTTACCTACAGTTCAACAGTTTCATTCTTTCACCATCATCAACTTTGATTACCTTTGGCAAGAAAGTTTGGTACTGTACCACACTGGCACATTGGCACACTCACAGACCCCTGTAATTATGTACTTGTATCCTACCATCAGGCTACATGTTCCTGAATGTTCTAGGAGTACATATACCAATGGAGCCAGATACAAATGTAGCAACTAATGACCATCAATGAAGAAGTTAATCGTGTTTCACATGAGTCTGGATGCTACATGTATGTGGGGCCATCTTGAAAAAAGTTATGTACAGATTTGTAAGAAATATGATGATCCAGGTCCAGGAATTCTCTTAAAGGAATTTTCCTCACTATACCCTGAGAAGATAATGCAGAGTATAGTCCCTTTTTCTGTAGTTTGGTAATTTGCACATTTAGCAGTGGAGAAGGTATGCACTCTGAGTGTGTTTTCCACTTTTTTAATCTTCCTGAATGTAAGGTTCTAAGGCACAATCAGCTCAGTCAAATTTTTGTGTTTATACTTAAATAAGCCAAAAAATTATGCCACGCCCACGCTGAACTACTTTTTCTAAGAATAGAACTGAAAAAGACTGAAGATACGTCATGTAAAATTACAAATAGAACACTGTAAATACAAGGATAGAAATCAGAAGCAAAGCCAGCTGGACAATTGTCCTGTTGATCTCTAATAGTTGAATGGACATTTTTGCAACTCACAGGATAAAATGTCTTCGCAATGAACTGTTGGCCAATATATGGTTAAATACACCGTGTATTGACATGCATCTGTTTTAATAACTGACCAGGGAGTTATTTGCAGTCAATGTAATTTCCACACGTGGTGCAATAGATCACTTCCAATCTTCCTTGAAACACAGTCACGCTGCTGACGTTGTTGTTGGAAAAGCTTCAATGCTTGGGTCGGTCCATTAGTCAATTGCTTCGAAAACCCGAATTAAAGTAGGCTGGTCGTTTTGAGCGATGAATATTTTTCATTTCACTGCCAACAAAAACCATATTCCTAGAGTCGCACTCCAGTCCTTGTGAACTTCGTGTCCCGATATGCGCAGCCGTCTCTTCGCTCAATGAAAAGCCACAGGTACAAAGTACTGTAATCTATTTTCGTAACAAGGAAAGTCTTGTGATGGAAGTCTGGTACATTTTATACAAACGCGATTTTCCAATGAAGCGATGATCTGAAGCGAAGTAATTTGACGTTTTCTTACGAATAAAAGGCGATGCTATGAATCCACTCCAGCGCCAGTTTGGGAAACTTATGAAAGTACACGTGGCAAAATTTCATGTATGTGCAAATTTCCATCACCAAATATTCAACCAGACACTGGTCCATGCTGCACATCAATTTTGACGGAGAAGACCATTATTTTGACAAACATGTCTGACAAGTCAATTTTGAACCCTGAAATATATCTGCTTTTGTCTGTATTATATTCACATTCAGGGTGTGAACGGGAAATCATTGCCCCGTTTTTGAATTTCCGTAATTTTGGCACAAACCGAACGATCATTCGCGTCAATTTTTGAGGGTTGCATACATATTGCGCATAATACATATTACCTGTACATAGGAAATACTGTGTTACAATACATATACATGCACTATCAGATGACTGAGGAATGAGAACACAAGTGTGTCTGCACTCAACAGGGTGAGGCACTACTAAAGAAAGAAGTTTTATCCAGGACTACACACATGTAATGCAATCAGATAACTTGGATGACATGACAAATGACATGTTTTGCATGTTGCAAAGATATTACCAATAATTAATGCATTCCCATCACTTCCCTACCACACTTTGTAACCAACAGACATGGATAGTATAGTATGCTTTTCCTCCTTGTAACTCTCTCTACTCTGTAATTATCAGCTAAATTAACAGTTGGGTAACGTACACCGGCCTATAATCAAAAACATTGTAAGTAACGTTCCAAAAGAGGCGTAACAGTAAAGTGTTTTACATGTAGATGCGTGCAAAATTTTCCTCCAACTCTCAGTTCAGGTATAGAGAAAAGGAGTTAGCCTATACATCCGAGCACTGATGTAAGCTAGGGTGCTCCTAAATTAGAACCACCAAACAGTTAGTCACTAGCTTCAGGTTAGGGTTACATGCCTTGTCAGACTGGGAGCAAGCTGCTGAGGGTGACTTACATATAGCATGTTGTGTGAGCACTACTGTCAGTTTGAGCGACTGAAGGGAAGGTGTCAGATGCCTAACAACTCCTTGGCTTCCGACAATACAGTATTACACAGTTTAGTCACAGTTAACTGCATCCTTGTGAACTTCACAAGGGTCAAAACAATTGTCAAACCATCCAGCGTTGGGGAGCTTTGCTCTAAGCATTTACATGAATATAGGTAAACCTAAAATGTTTTTAGCAATTTCATTATAATTTGGTATTACTATGTTTTAAGAATATGAAAACACTTCTCCCTGCATTTCAACTCAAACAAGAACACAATTTGAATTTCCATCAAATTCTGACCGCTCTATTCCACCGGTCTGACCACTGCATTCTGAAGATTGAACAGTTGGATTGTGTTAGAACACAGACTTCAGCTATTTCATGAAATGAGCGGGTATTCAAAATCTTAAAAATACATCAAAGTCACAGCATCTGACAGCAATGCGTTACTTTGACAGGACGCAATTCGAAACTCATCTGCCATTTTCTTGGTATTGCTATTTTATTTTTCACCTTATTTGGTGAAATCACAAGAAAATTTGAAAAAAAAAGGAAGTTCAATAAACTGAAGATACTGCTTTCTATGTCCATTCCAATTGCTGCCTTAAACTTTAAAATTCAATACAATTACATTCTGATTAAATACAAAAAAAAAAAAAAGATTACAAAATACACTGTATGTTCCGTTCCTCTAAATGCCTTTTTATTCGCGGGCATAAACTTTCGCTGATTTGGTAAGAACACACATTCGCGGCAATCAACTTTTGCGGATCGTAACAGAATTTTTGAACAACTGATAAACAAAAATAATATTTCAAGTAATTAAACAACTCAAGCATTTGGGTAACAATGTTACCATTTAAACTTGTTTGTACCGGTAAGATGAGACAAAATTTCTATACAATACAGTAACTTGATCAGACAAAGTAAGTCAATCCTCCTAAGCTTTCAATCTTTTGAAGATGGCTAATCTTTACAAGATGAAGCCCTTACTGTGTTAGTAAGTACTCATGTCACTCACTCTGGGAGACGACGAAGAATTAAATGTGATATAAATAAATCCCACTGTTTAATTCTCAGACATCAGCAGTGTGAGTGAAACTTTGAGTGAACTGTGACAGATTTGAGTAAATTTCTCAGAAATCATTATGAAAAGGAAGTTTGAAGTGCGGAAACCCCCAAGTGATGTATCGGGAGCATCAGAAAGGTGATCTGACCGGAAGGCAAGTACAGTTGATCCAAAAAACAGCCTCTCTCATCGTATGTATATCGTATCACGTGCACACACCCAGTACGAATTATCGATTTGTATGCCTCTAACCGCGGCAATAAATCAACAACAACAACATCGCATTGTGGCGATACTCAGACGGAGCTAAGCCTCCTTAAAAGAAAGCAAGATTAACTGACAATCAATTAAGCAGGATTTGTGAAAGCCAGAATACATTCTAATTAGGTACATGTATTTTTAATTAAAAAAAGTATTAGAAATGTAGTGCTTGTTAACCAATTGACAAATGTAATGCATGCTACATTAATAAATTACTTACGTGGGTTTTATATTCGATGGCACTTATTTCCGCGAAATCTGCGAATGTTAGTACCACGCGAATAAAATGGCATTTACAGTATTAATCAAGAGCCTACACAGTTAATTTTAATACGTCAGACATGGGCGTCTAACAGAAAGGTAGCTATATAGATACATGTAAAACAATAAACAAACTTGAATAAGTGATCTTAATTGAATCTCTTATACATACAATGACCTGTTACATGAATGGAGACAAAATTCTACATGAAATCATGGTCAACTTACCCTAGAATTGCTGGGAAAAGATACACTTGAAGATTTTTAATGCAGAACAGCAGAGAATTTTTTCAAAATCCAATGCTACATGTACTTCTTTCTAAATTGAAAATAACTGTCATGCTTGTAGCAACTTAGCCCCAATGACTGTTCATATGTATAAAGCCTAAGACAGGATTATATAATCTCAGTTCACAGAAGGGTCTGTTTTTCAAAATAAAAATCTGAGAGGATAATCATTAAGAAATATCACATTTTCCCAACAGAGGGCACTTTTAAAAAACTTCGTCAGTCATATTTCTTATAACATTTTTCATAAAAGACATTGTCTGGGTTATAGTGCCACAAGGCTAGGTCATTTATGAGAAAAGTTAGGAAAATTTGATTTATGAAGTTTTGTGAAAGTGGCCTCTGACTGCTAAACTTTACTTGACCTGCCTCATCGGTGGTTATGTAATACCTTTCAGCCACTCTCAAATCCCTTCCAAATCATAGTTTATTTTTCTCAAAAACATCGCTAATATCATTCAGAATAGAACTATTTTGTGCAATGTGCTCCAGCAACAATGTCAATCTGATCTGATATTTTTTTTACAATTCAATCTGAAACAACTCCAAGGTTATGACATGCAGGCCCAATCATGGTATTAAAGGTAAATAATTTTCTATACCCTTAGCCACTTTCCCAGAACATTACTTACTTCAAAAAATGCTGTCTTTGTGTATTTAGATCCGACATAGAGATGCCCTCATGTTTTTACAAGCAAAACTTTTTTTATGCAGTCAAATCCAGCATCACTTTCTTTTCCTCAGCTTTCATACTATGATCGGAGGCCAGTGTACAATAAAGAGGTGAGTAGACAAAGTTTTTACCCAATTTATGATCACAGAGTATGAATCTATCAAAGTGAAATCAACTGTTTAATTATGCGGTAAGTGCACTGTTCTACATATGCAGACTACTGGTTTTTAATTTTGACACTGTTTTTGTCACACATTTACAATCTATCCATGGTGACATTAATGTATTGATGACATATGTGACAACTAACCACTCTAATTACCATCCCATAACCATTATCAAAGACATGTAATTTTCCTGGCACTGTTTCTGAACCTGTCAAATTCACAGCACAAACATCTATTCCTTTGAAAACTAAAGCATCAAACATATATGAAACACACAGAATAAGAAAAAACCTCGCATAGTGGTAGATGATAGCTGTGAACAAATCTAATGTGAAACGAGATGCAATATATCGTGTCCCTGTTAAGGGATATTTTTCATGTGATTTATTCAAATAAAAATTAACACATGCCATTGTCCACAACTCACACATAACTTACAGCTACATGCACAGAATCACATTTTGCCATTTACACCCACTCGCAGAATTATGTAAGATGGGTCGGAAGTTGAAATCACATGACCACCCTTTCGTGTTTAAAACAAAATGGCCGCCCAATGTTAAGGCATTGGGGAAAAGGTCACTTTTTGCCACTTCACTAGCAATCAGTAAGGCCTAGTTGTACAAAATAACATCATGAAATCTCTGCAGAAATACTCTATCTGGAAAGCTGAAGATTATAAAAATCCAAAGAATACAAGGTTGCTGACAGCGATTCGAAAATAGGCATTTTCCTATGTAATAACGTTGGGAGGACCGTTTTCTTCACCCACGCCGTTTGTTACTAAGGAGATCACATGGTTCCTAGCTTCCAACCCGTCTTACAGAATAGTTCTTTTTAGTCTGATACCATGCCTACTATGCTGAGCTGTGCAACTCTAAAGAAGTAAGGTACAAGACTAAAAAAATTCTCTTCTGCAATGGCTGTGAATAGGAGTTTTTTTGAGCATGTAAATGAGCATAAATGACAGAAAAATGAGACAACACGAAAACGCAAGCTTATTTGTGGGATTTTTCTTTGCAGTAACTAATCAAATTCGTTGTACCACTACCAGTGATAACTGTGGATGAAGAAGTCTGTTTTCTTTGAAGAAATTACAAGAAAAATATCTTTCTTTGGGGGCTATGACACACTGCATTTCCTTTCACACTGTTAATCTTATGGCGCAGACACTCAAATAGGAGTTACATGTTTGGAATTATACAGTGGAAAATCAAGCATTTTTTTATTTCTTACCTTGTCCATTGACATCGGAGGTAAGCGTTCAGCTCTAGCTTTCAGCCAGCTGTATATCTCAAACAGACGAATTCGCTGTTCAAATGTGAAGGCAGGGTGATTAATTCCCATGACAAGAACTGTCAACAACTCTAACATCACATCAAGGCTTGCTTTTTTACATGGCGAAGCATATGTTGGTATCAAATATGTGTTCAACGATATCAGGAGATCAAAACAGAGTTTGGAACAAGTAGAATTCGATGTATGCAGCAGTGATAAATAAACAGCCAACTTGCGACGAATGACATCTTCACTGGCTTCAAACAGCTTGTTGATTTCTGGACAGCTATTTGCTTTCAGTTCGTATTCTCGTAGATAGTGAAAGTCTCTTCGTCCAAGGTTTTCCACATACGATCCGATGAATCGCAGCTCGAGTGGAACACAACACTGCAGCAATCCGCACATCAGTTCTATTCTCCTGTGCGGATGTAAATTTTTAAATATTGAGCATAATTCTTCCACACAAACCATCGTAATTAAATACAGCCAAACATAGAAATTTGGCTGGAATTTTCGCTAACTTACAGTCTCCATTTGTACCTGCCTAGGAAAACACCGATATAGAATATCCGGGCACTTTAAGAAATTGACCAATCATAATTCTCACAGACATTTATTTCGAGTGGAGCAAGTGTTTCATTTTAGGTAATAAAATTATACACTATGTAGATCGTATTACTTAGCTATTTTAAAGCTCTGCAAAAGGTATTCTAATACACGGAATAGTGCGTAACAACAATAATCGAAGTGCATATTTATCACACGTGATGCAATCCGTTCTAGGTTTATCTGCCAAATCTGTCAAGGGGCGGTAATCAAAATAACACTGTTGAAACTTCATGCGGGTGCATCGCGGTATCCGAACCGCCGGAGAAAAATCGGAATCCCTCCGGATATAGAACTGTCGATAGTAAACAGAAGGTTTCCCCATCTACCCACGTGCCAGCTTCTGTAGCAACAACAACATCAGCAGAGTGTCAAACTTGTTGCTTTTGGAACCCATGTAATGTCATTTTTGCGTGGAAAATCCACGATTTGATTTCACAGAACATGGGCAAGAAAACTAAGACAGAAAAAAAGGGAAAGGGTAAAGAGAAAACAGCGGCGAAAACGGAGAAGAAAGCTGACAAGCGAGCCAAGAAGGAACTTGCTGAGAAAGGGGAGGTAAGTAGGCCTAAATAAAATAGTTGTAGTATAGAACAGTAAAGCTTCTCATGACCCCCCCCCCCCCCCACTTCTCGAATGTTCATTCCAAAAGGCGGATTATTCAGTGAACTGACGTCATATGCTCTACCCAGCATCAACATAAACTTTACCACACCAACTCTGTGTTCAACCTTGTACATGCGATTACAAGTCAGACATGTAGCACAATTCTATGGCTAGCCCTAAAATTGTTCTAATCGATCGATTTATTTATTTGTTTGGTATTTGAACATAATTATAACTTAAAACTAATGGATTATTATTTATTTGATTGGTGTTTTATGCCCGGGGAAAACCCAACAACCATGAGCAGGTTGCTGCCTGACCTTCCCATGTATGTCTGGAGAGGAAGGTGGCATGAAGTTGTCTTGGGCTCACATTGACTGCATTGGTTCCTGGGATGTGTAGATCATTGTACCGGTACTGCGCTGGCACACTAACCACCTCGGCCACTGCTCAAATCCAGCCATTAAACCGTATATATGCCAAATACGGCCTCTTACACATGTATATATGTAAGAAGTAAAGGTATGAAACTACTTTTGACCAGCCCCACACAACATGTGCAAAATTCAAGCAAGAAATCTTTTAACCTCCAACTCTTCCTGTCGTTTCTCTACCTGGGTCTATTATTGGATTGTATGCACCGTTAGTATTTCCAAATCAGTTGTATTTTGTGCCAGTGGCACTTATAAGCATGAGACCAAATAAGGTTCAAGATCTGCAGTATTGGTGCTTCATTGGCTTCCCACAGACCTTCCCCCACACAGTAGGGAAGGAAACCAGTATTATGGCAAGAGGAAAACGGGCAGAACCCGGGGGAATAATAAACTTTAGAACAATTAATGATTTAACAATTACATTTAGGTCAATCCACATTTTGTCTACCAAATGACTTTTGCTGTACACATACCTTTCACATCTCGTAATTAGGATGCAAGTTTCTGTCATTTAGACTTGGCAAGAACTTTCACGTTTGTGGAGCTGTTGAACTAAGATCAGGTTCGGTATAATAAATAGTCATAATAAGCAAAATATTACTCAGAGTGTACCGCTATTTTGTGTTTCAGTTTGTTTTGTTTCTTTCATTTTGTAGGAGGACATTGAAAAGCTCATTGCTGAGTTTCAGGAACAAGATAAGAAGAGAGTTCAGGTTGTTGAAGAAAAATGCGCTCCACCATCACCAAGGTATAAGCTGTTATGGAAAACACTGACTACTGACACTCTTGTCACAAGCCGGGTCAGGTCATAACAAACACTTTAACAGTGGTATTTGCTGCTTCTCCCTTGGCTCTCAGCACTGGGAGGTTCAAGAAAGGAAACATGACTGGTTGGCCTCATGTCAGTATAATGTGACCGGGTGGCGTCAGTATAATGTGACTGGGTGGGATGTCATGCCTAGTGTCTTTGGCATGATATTTCAGTGGCGGCACTTTGGCAGCATGGACTCGCCACAAGACACAATATAAGTACACACATCTAATGACCCCTCGTTGTCATATGACTAAAAATGTATGATGTTAACCCCAAGCATGCATACGTTCTTGTCACAAGCAAAGTAATCTTTCTGGTTTGTCTTACTTGTTTGATAAGTCGGTCACCTGTGTTTTGTGACCCCCATGTTGTCCCACAAGCAAATACACATGTGGAAGCTCACTCAATGTGTCTGCCAGAGGAACTGTTAGCATGGTTAGTGGGAAAGTCACAAGGGGATGGAGTTAACACTCACTGTTCATTTCTCTCCTTGGGCTAATTTGCTAATTAGTTTATAAACTTAATGGGAACGGTTATTGAAAACATCCAGTTTTTAGCTTGCCTGTAGAAAGTAGATATTGGCTTAGCCTTTGTCATACCCATAGTGCAGTCAAACAGGCAAAGCAGTGTTAATGTAAATTTTAGGGGTGGTAACGTCAAACGTACTGCAGGTAATGAACTCAACTTTAAAATGATACCAGTGGGTTTTCTTTTAATACTTTTGCATGGATTGCAGTATGAGATAAAAATAGAAATCAATTGCGTAAGAGTTCAAGCTCAGCTCATGCTGTCTTCTCTCTGGCCATACGTGGGAAGGTCTTGCAGCAACCTGAGGATGGCCGTGAGTTTCCCCCTGAGATAGCTTAGTTTTCTCACACCATAATGGCCAACGTTGTATAAGTGAGATTTTCTTGAGTACAACATAAAACACCAATCAAATAAATAAATTTAACTCTGTTTTTTTTAAATACATTAATTTTTCCACTCTTAGATCAAACATGACGCTGACGGCTCACCCAGACAAGGACGAGCTGATTATGTTTGGAGGGGAGTACTTCACTGGGAACAAGGTAACAACCTATAGGTATTTGTTCTCTAGTTAAACTGGTTAGTTTTTAGTGAGCAAGCATTGAGTGGACAGCTAGCTGTATGGGGCTATGTTCACATAGAAATATAGCCCTATGTTGGAACACTGGCTGGACAACTGGCTCTGTGGGGCTGTGTTTGTGTAGAAATGTAGCCCTATTTGTAAGAATTGGCTGGACAGCCAGGTCCATGAGGCTACAGGTATGTTTATATAGAAAAGTAGCCCTATAAGCAAGCATTGGCTGAACAGCCAGCTCCATATGGGTACATGTATGTTTATGTAGAAATGTAGCCCTATATGCAAGCATTGGCTGGGCAGCCAGCTCTGTGGGGCTATGCTTATGTAGAAATGTAGCCCTATATTCAAGCATTGGCTGAACAGCCGGCTCCATGGGTCTGCGTGTATGTTTATGTAGAAATGTGGCCCTATATGCAAGCATTGGCTGGACAGCTAGCTCTGTGGGACTATGCTTATGTAGAAATGTAGCCCTATATTCAAGCATTGGCTGAACAGTCAGCTCCATGGGTCTACATGTATGTTTATGTAGAAATGTGGCCCTATATGCAAGCATTGGCTGGACAGCTAGCTCTGTGGGACTATGCTTATGTAGAAATGTAGCCCTATATTCAAGCATTGGCTGAACAGTCAGCTCCATGGGTCTGCGTGTATGTTTATGTAGAAATGTAGCCCTATATGCAAGCATTGGCTGGACAGCTAGCTCTGTGGGACTATGCTTATGTAGAAATGTAGCCCTATATTCAAGCATTGGCTGAACAGCCGGCTCCATGGTCCATGCGTGTATGTTTATGCAGAAATGTAGCCCTATATGCAAGCATTGGCTGGACAGCTAGCTCTGTGGGACTATGCTTATGTAGAAATGTAGCCCTATATGCAAACATTGGCTGGACAGCTAGTCCTGTGGGGCTACATGTATGTTTATGTCTACAGACATGTAGTCCTATATGCAAGCATTGGCTGAACAGCTAGCTTTGTGGGGCTACATGTATGTTTATGTCTACAGACATGTAGTCCTATATGCAAGCATTGGCTGAACAGCTAGCTCTGTGGGGCTACATGTATGTTTATGTCTACAGACATGTAGCCCTATATGCAAGCATTGGCTGAACAGCCAGCTCCATGGGTCTGCGTGTATGTTTCTGTAGAAATGTAGCCCTATATGCAAGCATTGGCTGGACAGCTAGTTCTGTGGGGCTATGTTTATGTAGAAATGTAGCCCTGTATGCAAGCATGGGCTGGACAGCCAGCTCCATGGGTCTAGATGTATGTTTATGTAGAAATGTGGCCCTATATGTTGACATAACCTGCACACTTTGGTGTTCAATGTGCTGTCTTCAATCTATCCTTAACTTCTGCATGACATGGCATTTTGTAATCACTTTCCCCATCTGATCCAGGAGACATGTATTACAAGTATGTTATTTGATTTTGCAGATGCACATGTACAATGACCTGCTATTTTATAATATAAAGAAGAATGAGTGGCTGAAGATGACAGCTCCAAATGCCCCTCCGCCGAGAAGTTCTCACCAGGTTTGTTATTGATCGTTTTGTCTTCAGTACACATGCTTGATGATGGTTGTAATGCATGTACATTATAACTGAAATGCATGTACATTTTTGATGTATTATGTAATGTATGTACATTATGGCTACAATGCTACAATAGATTATGGATATAATACAGGTGCATTGTGGATATTGTTCATATATATTATGACTATAATGTGTGTGGATCATGGCTGGATCGAAAAGTTTGCCAGTAACTGGCCAAAGGTTGGTGGTTTATCTATAGCACTCCTGTTTCCGCCAACCACAAGACTGGCTTTGTATATGAAAATGTCACATAAATAAACAATCAAGTTGTCTGTGGTTGACTCAACGGAATTGATGAAAGTAATGTATAGCTGTCAGAAGACAGTATGTCTAACTTTCTTCCTAATTTTCATTGTCTGGGCTCTTAGATTTGTGATGAATATTTAAAGAAAATCTGCAAGAGGTTGACTTGATGTGGTTTGGTTCAGACTTCTGCCACTTTGTCTTCAGCTAAAGATATGATAACAATAGTCAGCCACTCATTTTTGATCATTTTGAAGTCCTTGTTTCCAAATTAATATTTTCCTTTTCAGGCAGTGGGTTTGAGCCAAGGAGGGGGTCAGTTGTGGGTGTTTGGAGGAGAGTTCTCTAGCCCCACCCAGTCACAGTTCTATCACTACAAAGACCTGTGGGTGTTCCATTTGAGAGAGAAGCGATGGGAGAAAGTCAAGTGAGTCCTTCAGACTAATATCAGGTTCAGAGTTTTGCTTGTTACAGGACTTTCCAGTGCGTTTAGTATACTGAAGTCCAGGCCCTAGTAGTTCATATCATAGCAGTTAGGTTGAGGAAGAAGTGTGTACCTTTTAAGTGTTTTATTCACGTTGGTATTTCTTCCTTTACAGCTAAGGGCCATAATGTGTAAGACATTGATACTGTGCTCATTATTATCATGAACATAGCACCATAGAGGTATCAAGGTATATGTCTGTCAGCAGTTATTTTCTTGCCTCTCTATCTGTCAGCAACTTAAAGTGAAAAGTTAGTGCACAGATTTTAAAGACATTTGGTCCTGGACTAAGGTCCGGGCCACAGTATTTGGGCACAGGTTGGTCTTAGGCTGAGGACCAGTCCACAACATTTGTCCACAGGTTGGTCTTGGGCTGAGGACCAGTTCACAACATTTGGTGCACGTGTCGGTCTTGGGCTGAGGACCAGTCCACAACATTTGCGCACAGGTTGGTCTTGAGTTAAAGACATTTTGTGCACAGATTACAAATGCATGACATTTCACCAGTAATCTGAATCCAGATCCAAGATTTTTTAAAAACTGATTCTGCATTATTAAGATATTAAGTTACATCTTTTGTCCTTTTGTCATAAGTGATTAGCACTCCATGAGTGCCTTCCAGTTTCTAATTTGTTTGATGTTTATTTTGCATTGATTGTATGAATATTTTTTGTTTGTTTTTTTTTCATATACCAGTTCTCCTGGAGGTCCATCCTCTCGTAGTGGACATCGTATGGTCAGCTTGAAGAAACATCTTTTTGTCTTTGGTGGTTTCCATGACAATATTCGGTAGGACACATATAATTGGAATAAAAATTAGTTTGTAGCACAATTAAATGTGGCACAAATAATGTGTTGAAATGAAATAATGTTTGATTGGTGGAATATGTGCTTATCTGAATAGCAGTTATAGACATTTGTCAGGATTGCTCTGCTCATGAAGCTGGGTGGAAGAAGACTCCTGTTTTGTAGCAGTTTTAGTGTTGCTGTAAAGCATCACGTGACGGGACCAAGATTCTAGACCTTACATGTACATAAAAAGTTGTACATGTGAATGGTTGAATAGGCATACAATAAAAAAATTCGAAAGAGAATTCCTCAATACTTTTGTCACATAAGGACCAATAGTCTGATATCTGTGCAGCATTAAGTTTTATGTTCGGTGGCCTAATTGTGAGAACGTCCGTCTCGAAGTCGGGAGAGCTGGGTTATACGAAAGATTTTAAAAATGCTACTTCTTGCTCAGCACTGAGAGGCTAGAGCAAAGAAACAGGACTGGTTAGCCCAGTGTCAGTATAATGTGACTGTGTGGGGCCTCATGTCAGGTGTCTTCAGCATGAGACTTCAGTGACGGCAGCACTTTGGCAGCATGGACTCATCCTGCTACAAGAATACGCAGTATATATACACACATCTAATCATCATATACTCCTCGTCATCATATGAGTTAAAAATTGTTAAGTACGGCGTTAAGCCCCAAGCATTCATTCGTTCTCTCTCCCCAGGGATTACAAGTACTTCAGTGACGTGTACATGTTCAGCCTGGACACATACTCCTGGACTAAGCTTGACGTGTCAGGGGTAGGCCCCTCCCCTCGCTCTGCCTGTCAGATGGCCGTCCTCCCAGAGCTGCGGAGAATGTACGTGTTAGGTGGTTACAGTAAAGAGAAGGTGAAGAAAGACGTGGATAAGGGTATCGTGCATTCTGACCTCTTCTGCCTAATGCCTGAAGGTCAGTTGTTACCAGAAGCTAACTAAACCTGTCCTGTCGGGTGTGAGACTGGATATTACCTACATCATGGCAGCCTGCAGTGGAATGAGTCATCCATTGCAAAGAAACAAACAAACAAGAAAAAAAATGAAATATATTACCTTCAAATAAAAACAAAAGAAGACTTCAAAAATCTGTGATGATAATATTTGTGTTTTCTCTCACATGGCGTCATTCCATTAGGAAGCCAAGCTGAAATTCAATAGAAGCATTTTTTGTCTGGTAGACTGATAAATTCCATTCGTTTAAATGTTGGACTTGACCAAAATTGTTGAAATGAAATAATGCATGTTTGATAGCTGGGATAGGTCCTGATGTGTGTGCATATATCTGTTGTAAACATTTCTCAGAACAGTTTCGCTCATCAATCTTGGCAGAAAAATACTCCTGTTTTGTTGCAACTTTAGTGTTAGTGTAAATTATTTTGACAGGACAGGAAAAATTTTAGAACCTGCTAACATTTTACAGGTGGTAATTTACCAGAAAATGGTGTAAAAGATAAAGCTTTGCCACGGTTCAGGTTGCTCATGTTGATGCACACATAATATGATATTTCACCTAATGTTTGCCAGTTAAAAATACATCTTTAGAAGCATATAAAGCCTTTGAAATCACACTTTTGATGCCACACTATTTTTCTGCACTTCACAGACACCCCTAAAATGGCAGTATAAATGAATCAGTCAATCAATCAGAACCAAGCAAATTGTGCTACCTGAAATATTTAGGTGAAATACAGTATCAGTGAAAGAACCAAATGTCTTAATTAGCGCATGATTGTATGAAAAACAAAAATGTTTTTTACTTGTCAATAATGAATTCTGTCTTTTGTGCATAATGCAACTGCAGGCAGAAAAACACAGGACGATTTGCTGCCGGCCAAGTGGAAGTGGCAAGCTGTGAGCCAGTCTGGTGCTCGCCCCTCGCCTCGCTGTGGAATGAGCTGGGCTGTCATCTCTGGGAACAGGGCACTGGCTTATGGAGGTGTTCATGATGAAGTGAGACATTTTCCTCCTTTCTTTTTTATGTTATTCATTGATTCTTATTTGACACCATACCGATACTCGAGAATTTTTCACTTACCCCTAAATGACCATAAAATTCGTCCTTTAATAACTTTTGTGATTTTGAGAGTTCTGTTGATTTTAGGAAGGTGTTTTCAGGTTAACTTGGAATATAGTATGATATTCTACTGGAAAATTGTCCTCTCCGGCCGTACTTGAGAAGGTCTGACACCAACCTGCGGATGGTCGTGGGTTTCACCTACCATAATGCTGGCTGTCGTCGTATAAGTGAAATATTCTTGAGTACGGTGTAAAACACCTATCAAATAAATAAATAAATAAATAAATAAATACTGGAAAATTGTAAGTTCCAGCACCAAAACTTATATTTATATAATACTTATAACTTTCTGAAAAAAATTTTTAGGTCATTTTAGGCTATGTGATGGTGGGCCAATTGTCCTCACATTTGATGTACAGATATGTGCGCCATATTGGTGATATCAGCAAACATTAGACGCCATAAACAATCGCACAAGCATTATTGGACGCTTATTGTCATTAAGACACTTTTGGGGGGGTGAATTTTGAAGGCAGGTACAACAATTCCTGCTGAATGGTGACAGTTATCTGCAGCTTCCAGGTGTGTTTTCTCTGCCTGTTTATAGGGAAAACTCGTGTATTTCTTTTCTCGTCATGACTGAAAAATGTGTGAAATTGTTGGTGTTGTTGTTGTAGGAAGACGGCGATGAGGATCTGCAAGGAGTATTTTATGATGAACTTTACTGTGTGGACATAGGCAAGGGAAAATGGTTTGACGGTGTGCTCAGGTGAGTTTTTCTGTTTGATTAAGAACTTTCATTGCAGTTTATCTTCTGTCGTGAGTGTTATACTGAAACAAAGAAGGACCACACAGGAAACCACTAACCTGATATCTGGAAAATGTAAAAAGTTGTTCATGTAGATGTAATGCAAAATCTCGAAGATTAATTCATTTTGATCTTTTATGTACATGGATATCACACCTGATTACATCTGTACATGGATTGGATCTAGCTTTATGCCAAGTACACACATAAGTTTATAATTTGTAGGATAGGTGAAGTGCTTTCCTTCAGCTTTTATGAACTTATTTGCCTGGTGGTTTGCATAAAGAGAATAACAGATACATGAAAACATAATACAAAATAAAGAGAATGATTTTAAGAAACATGAAGAAAAGTATGCCAAAAAATGAGAAAAAATGTCTATTTTCAGGCCTATGTTATATTTCATAATAATCCATCTATTTTATATATATTTTCTGTCAGTGGTCTGAAATATTTGGAAAAGACGTCATCACTGAAGGTATTGGGAACTACCCCTCCCCCCTCCTTCCTCAACAATGTTGTTTTGCCATTTTTCACAGTTGACACAGGCTACTTAATTTCTAGCTGGACTGCTGGGGTCTTACGATAACTGTGCTTTAAAGCCATTTTAAAGCCATTTTAAAGCCCCAAGTAGAAATCTGCTAAATTCTTTTGTAGTTTTATATCTTAGGACACATTATATACTTTTGACGAAATAAAAACCAAGCATGTGTCCTTTCAAGTTTCAAAAAAACAAAAAAAAAAAACAAAGAAGGAAGGAAATACAAACAAATCAAAGAAAATGAAACTTGTAAAGACAGAGCAAAGTGTATATGCATTTAAAATGTTCTTCTTTTGATAAGGGGAAAGAAAGAGGTTACAGTAAAGAAAAAAAGAAGGAAAGTGAAAGAGGAAAAGGCAGGCATGGTAGAAGATGATGGTGCAGAAGAGTATGAAGAAGTGGATAGCGAAGACGAGGTCAATATGCAGGTTCCAGAGGAGGGCATTGAGAACTTGAATATCGCTAGTGAAGAGGGTAATCCCTCAGAAACTTTGGACACATGTCAGGAAAGAATTCCAGCGGATGGAAGAGAGACAACGTTTGATGACGGTGTGTTTAAAGTCACTCTTGGAACTGGAAGCAGTACAAATGCAGGGGAAGAAAGTGTGGCTGATATTAAGAGGACTGCCTCAGATATGGATGTGGATGTTTTCACGCCAAGTGCACGCATGAATGCTCTGTTAGCAGTGAAGAACGGTGTATTGTACATGTACGGGGGGATATATGAGGAAGGAGACAAACAGGTGACTTTGTCCGACATGTACTCATTAGACACCCATCGTCTGGATGAGTGGAAGATACTGATAGAGCAGGATATTAAGGAACAGGTAAGAGTCAGCCAAACTACATGTAGGCTCCAGTCCTCACAAATATACCCACACCCTGTATACAGTAAAACCCTGTATGAGATTGCTCTGATATTATGTGGGAGAATATTGTTCTCTGAAGTAAAAAAAAATACTGATACAGTTACCTGAAAAATGCCCAGGCTCGCAGTACATTGTCAATAAATCTGGGGCCCATTTGGACATGGAAATACTCGTTTGAAGTAGTATTTGTGGTAAATTTGTGACGGATGGAAAAGGAACAGGGCTGACTGAAAAATTATTACCATAATAATAATTTTGGTCTCAAATGTGTCTCAAAACAAACTTTTAAGACAACTGCATCAGATTTTAAAATGAAGTTTGCTGTGACCTTTCTAAGATCAGTTGAGCTCTAAGAATCAGGCATGATGACATAATTAATATGAGTAATTAAGTCATCAACAAAATTTTAGGTGTTGTACAGTATTACTTTGTAGTACTCAATGTAACAATGTATTTTTTCAGTTCACTCATCAACCAAAGTACTATGAAAGTCATCAAGAAATATAGTGTTTAAGGAATCAGAAAGTGTTTCATGCCAGTGAAATATTTGCGGCCAGTTAATGCTATACACTGTGTCATCAGATGAAGCTGTGGATAATGGCAGTGTTATACAACTGTCAAATATTTCTGTAACACCGCTTTCACTGACTACATTTAGATTACTGCCATCAATGCAGAAGCTCAAATGTAGCCATACTCGCTTCCTCTCCAGGCTCATGTGGGAATATCTTCCAGCAACCTGCGGATGGTCATGGGTTTACATGTTCATACTTTTAGCAGTTTACATGTTTGTACATGTACAGTTTACATGTTCATAAATGTAGCACTTTACATGTTCATACATGTAGTAATTTACATGTTCATACATGTTGGTTCATACATGTAGCAGTTTACATGTTCATACATGTAGCAGTTTACATGTTCATACATGTTCAAACATGTTGCAGTTTACATGTTCGCACATGTAGCAGTTTACATGATTGTACATGTTGCAGTTTACATCTTCATACATGTTGCAGTTAACATGTTTATATGTTTGCACATGTTGCAGTTTACACGTTCGTACATGTAGCAGTTTACATGTTTGTACATGTTGCAGTTTACATGTTCATACATGTTGTAATTTATATGTTCATACATGTTGCAGTTTACTTGTGTACATGTTTGTACATATTGCAGTTTACATGTTCATACATGTAGCAGTTTACATGTTTGTACGTGTAGCAGTTTACATGTTCATACATGTAGCAGTTTACATGTTCGTACATGTTCATATGTGTAGCAGTTTACATGTTCATACATGTAGCAGTTTACATGTTTGCAAATGTTGCAGTTTACATGTTCGTGCATGTTGCAGTTTACATGTTCAAACATGTTGCAGTTTACATGTTCATACAAGTAGCAGTTTACACGCTCATACATGTTGGTTCATACTTGTAGCAGTTTACATGTTCAAAAATGTAGCAGTTTACATGTTCATACGTGTTCGTACGTTTAGCAGTTTACATGTTTGTACATGTTGCAGTTTACATGTTTGCACATGTTGCAGTTTACATGTTCATACATGTTGCAGTTTACATCTTCATACATGTAGCAGTTGACATGTTCATACATGTACAGTTTACATGTTTCTACAGGTAGCAGTTTAGATGTTCATACATGTAGCAGTTTACGTGTTCATACATGTTGCAGTTTATATGTTCGTACATGTAGCAGTTTACAGTTTAGATGTTCATACATGTAGCAGTTTAGATGTTCGTACATGTAGCATTTTACATGTTCGTACATGTAACAGTTTACATGTTCATACATGTTATTATATTAGTATAACGGGAGCGGGGGGAGGCC
Source organism: Liolophura sinensis (assembly GCF_032854445.1). NCBI lineage: Eukaryota > Metazoa > Mollusca > Polyplacophora > Chitonida > Chitonidae > Liolophura > Liolophura sinensis. Next base: position 7,975,754 of record NC_088303.1, on the reverse strand, counting down.
TCCATGGCTCAGTTGGTTAGCATGCTAGAGCAGCGGTTGCCATGAGTTCAAGTCCAGCTCATGCTGTCTTCCTCTCCGGCCGTACGTGGGAAGGTCTCCCAGCAACCTGCGAATGGTCAAGGGTTTCCCAACTGACTCTGCCCATTCGACAGCTGCCCTGTCGTATAAAGTGAAATATGCTTGAGTATGCTGTAAAACACCAGTCAGATAAATAAATAAATTAATCTAATGATCTCACTATTATTTATTACATTTTACAGGTGTGGGAAGAATCTGACTCATCAGATGAAGAGGGAGGTGGAGCTAAGGCTATGGAGGGTGTGCCTGGAGAAAGTGAAGAAAGTGATGATGGTAAGATTTCATTGGCAGATGTCAAGGTGTTTCAGTGCTGTTTATGCTAATATTATTATAACTCTGTTGAAAGCAGCTGCCTGTTGGGACATGAAGTGGGGTAAAGGGCACACTGTTAACAAAAAATGGGACAATTGACAGAAAACTTGCAGTTGATTTGAAGAACATCTATAGTGTAGTAAATCAACTCCTGTCGGTCTTCAAACCTTACAATGTTATTTCACATTTACGTTGACCATTACACTGCAAGGTTATTACACCATCACATCAGACTTCAGCATGTCATTTCACTATTACATCAAATTTCACAGTGACATCAGACTTCACAGTGGCATTTCACAATCACATCAAACCTCACAGTGGCATTTCACTATCATATCACAACTTCACAGTGTACACACAGTGATGTTATTACACAATCATAAAGGGGTCCAGGGCCGATTTCACAAAACCTTTTCTGACAAAATTTGAAAGTTTATGCGAAAAGTTTATCTCAGAGCTCATTTTTAGGTCTTTAAAATTTTGTACCCTGCATCAGTGTTGTCTAAAGACAAATGTGTCAAAATTTCAGCATCATGTACTAAAAACTGAGCATTGAACAATTTTAACTTTTGAAAGGGCTATGTAAAGTCGGCTCTAGGACTGGTTGTCCCAGTGTCAGTGTAGTTTGACTGGGTGGGACATCGCGTCTGGTGTTTTCAGCATGATACTTCAGTGGCAGCAGCACTTTAGTGGCATGGCCTAACTTTGCTACAAGAAGACACAGTATATGTACTCACCTAATTACTCCTTCTGGTCATATGAAAAAGAAGGTAAAACCCAAAGCATACATACATACACAATCATAACATCTCTCAGTGCATCCACACTGATTTTATTTGGTAATTGGCACTGATCTCTTGGTTTTTTTTTTTTGAAGGCGTGGTCGTGATATTCTCTATGTCATAGGTAAGGATGTAGATAGATGATAATTTATTGAAATACTTCTATTTTTCTGTTGTTATCAGAATCAGATGGGGACATGGAATTAACATTTGAAGAAGCTATTCCACCAGACACTGGAGAACCGCTGGCCACATATTTCTCGCGGACTGAACAATACTGGCTGGAACAAGCTCAGCTATTCTCAGATGCAGAAAAACTAGACTTGAATTTGAAGCACCGCAAGCAGCTGGCTTTGGATTTATGTCAGAGTTATATGAAGAAACTGACTGCATAAATAACATTCATGTTTCTTGTTATTTTTTTTATTAATTTACTTGCAGCAAGCAACCAGTAACATTGAAAGTAGAATGTGGTCTTACTCTGGTGCTTACAATTGCAAACTTAAAATGCACTTCCTCTGTGTTGGTCCGTGTTACTTGGACTTGACACCTGTTAAGGTATTGCCCTTAACTATGTATTGTATGAAAGGATGCAGTGAAAGAAGATATCCTTGAATAATTTGGATTTCTCAGTGTGAAATCATTTGATATTGCCTGCATTGCCGGCAAGATTGCATAGTGTGATAAAAAAAAAATTTTTGGTGAGTGTTACGGCTAGCCTGTTTAAACTGGTACTATGTCGTGGCATCACCATTAGGACTCACAGGCCGTTGGTTCAGCCTTGTCCCCAGGCATGGCATTGTCGAGGTTGCCCTGCCTGCAGTTTTCTTGGAGACCTTGATGGCAGTAAGCAGTGTACATAGCTTCAATAACCTTTCATGTAGTCTTGCATGAAGTATAATGGGTTCTAATTATCTCCCACCAAAACTTCACGGGCTGTGTATTTTGTCACTTGTTTTTAACTGTTAATGATGTTGGTGGCTCAGAGTAGCTACATGTAAACTACCATTAAAACTACCCTTGTTCACACTTCGCTTCACACGACGTATGAAGAAAAAGATTGTTGTCCCGTTCTTTCTTTCTTTTTCTTGGATTCCAAGGTGTTTTTAACATTTTTCAGGTCATAACCTCACCAAGTCACAATGCTGACTTTTATCGTGTTTCCTCACTGAATTAGCATGTCAAAAATGTCGAAATCGACAGTCCATCTGGTTACAGTGTACTGACACCGGGCTGGCCAGTTTTTGGTAAAACTTTTATACAGTGTATGCCAAGCACCGCCGGAGGGAATTACCAAACTTGACAATTTTATAAAGTATAGTTTTTATCCCTTAACACAGCACAGAAATTCAACTGAATTCCCGGCTCTCATAAAGGCTAGTTGCAAGTTTCAGAAAATCATTGGGATCTCCCACTGAATGAAAAAAACGACCACAAGTTAGGCTGCACGGTATTTAATTAAAAACTGAAAATTATTCCATCGCTATCGCTTGGGTGCTTTTCCTTCCTTAGCAGCATATGAAATCATTGTGTCCGCAGAAATAAGGCAAATAAGGAAGCCGACCAGAAACCAGGAAACCTCATTATTTAAGAAACTTAAAAAAACAGGATCTGACGTGAGTTGGATTCGAATTCGAAACCATCTCATCAAAGTAAGCTGCAATAACAAGGTAATTGTTACTTGGCCAATATGGAGTCGATTGTTCGAAATACTCCCGCGCTCGTTATGGTTTGCAGCCTGAAGTCCTGGTGTTTACCAGGTAAAGGGCCTTCCTTTCCTCTCATATAAATCTGACACTTGTCATCGTTCACCATCATGGCTCATACATGACACTAGTCGATAATAAAATATGTATCTCAGTAGCGCTGAAGTAGATCGCCACGTTGGATACAGTTGCAATCAACGCACAACCGAGATAATACTTTGATTATGGAAAAATTAAAAACAAGCAAAGTACACAATTTGGATACTGATTTCATTCACTCATCCTTCCAAGATCCTTTAAAACTGTTGACTGCTTTTCTGAATTTGCATCAACTTTATATCCTTCCGTGGTGTTTTTATAATTTATGTCGAACGTTATTTGGCAATTGACCTTGCGATCATTGACGTGGAACGTCCATTTTGGTTGACCCCTGAAATGCAAAATTGTCTTTTGATGATTTATTCCGAAAGTTCACTAAATCATGACCAGTGAGGGACGAGGATTTGAACCCACTTTCCTCTTAGACTCCCATGGGGTAAAGTCACGAGGCTTGCCTAACACTTAACGCGACGTGATAGTTCCCCCAAGCTCTGTCTGGTTTTATAAAACCCTGAGACCGGATTTCACCTGACATGTGTACAAATGTACTTACTATCACACTGTCATCACTGCTCTGGTTTTACCCTATGCAGTTGGCATCTATGTCATACACCTGTAACACTAACCATGCACCGCGATACGCTCTGAGTGAAATATTCTCCAGTGTACGGGGTTTAGCGTCAGTCAAATATATGAATACATTGATAAATCCATCAAGGTCCGACTGAGCGTTTTAGAAAATATAAAACATAGCCGAAAGTCTTCAAAAGACAAGAGACCCCTGGGAGTGTATAGAAGGTGAAAGACCCAAAACTGGCATGACATTTCGGCAAGTCAGCAGATCAGACCCAGCCAACATGATAGCTAGGTAGGTGTCCTGTGGAAAGTGGTGGGTCTCGTTGGACTGGACACGTATCTTGGCTTTGGCTCACACAGACCACGGCGTGTAGTTTTACTTAGCCTCTCTCTCGTGATCCATCAACACAGTCTTGGTTCTTAAGTAGCTTTTAATGTCGAACGATAATACAATTAACAGTAATCCTTCTACAAAACAAAACCTGCTGTTACCCTCCTGCTAACTTCCTGTCTAACCCTCTCATCAACCAATAGTTACCCACTTCTAAATTAATACCGATGTGTCCTGATTTTCAGCAACAGATTTAGCAAGGGAGGCCAGTATGATTGACATAAAACGCTCACTGCCCATTACACTGGGGATGATAGGCAATAGTTTGCGTTTTCTTGGTCTGAAGCAACTTGTAGGTTTCTGTCTTAACACTCGACAAATAGTTGGTGCCTCTGTCTGAATGTAGATAGAGCGGCAAACCATGACGACACACAATGTTGTTTACAAAAACCCGGGCCACTCTTGTGGCCAGCACTCGGTACAGCAATGAGTTCTTCAAACTTGGTCAAATAGTCTACAAACACAGTTATGTACTTGTTTCCATTGTTGCGACATTGTGGCAGTGGTCGGAGAATATCGGTGCTCACGCGTTCAAATGTGTCACTCACAGGCATAAAGATCACTTGTGCTTTGACAGGATGGGCTGGACATTTGCGACAGGTATGTCACAGGTGTGTCACAGGAGTTCACATACCGGAACTGAATAACGTGACCGCACATTCCAGGCCAGTAATACTTCTGACGCGTCCGTTCCAATGTCCTGTTAATGTCGTAATTGTCGGATTGGGAGTGGGGTGGGGGGGTGGGGTAGTGGCTCCGATTGAGAGAGGGGGGGGGGGCTCTGATTGAGACGGCTAATTTGTCTTGTCAGAGGAAAGTTCATATGTGCGGCGGCTTAACGCATCGGCGTTGCTATGAACACGTCCATGTCTATACTCAACAGCATATAAATACGGTTGTAAGAAGGCAACCCAACGTGCTAAACGGCCGGAAGGTTCTTTTATTGACAGCAACCACAGTAGGGCTTGGAGATCAACAATGACGGTAAACTCGCTATAACGCAACAGATAGTCAAAATGTTTAACACCAAGGACAAGTCCCAGATACTCTTTTTCTGTAAATCCATAGTTTTGTTTCGCGGCGTTCAACGAACGTCCATCGTGGCCAATTGCACGTTCAGTGCCGTTTTGAACATGGGTTAAAACGGTACCAAAAGCAAATCTATTAGCGTCTGTATATAACCCGAAGGGCAAATTTTGATCAGGGTATGCCATGATGGGAGCAGACTTAAGGCGTTCCTTAAGATGGTCGAAGGCAGATTAGTGTTCCGGCGTCCAGACAAATGGAGTCCTGTCTGTATGAACCGGCACAGCGGGTGGACAATCTTTGAGTAGTCAGCAATACATCGTCTGTTAAGCCCGGAGAGGCCATGGCATGCGCGCAAGCCTTTAATACATGTGGGTACAGGATAGTCTCATACTGCTGACACTTTAGCGGGATCTGAAAGTATACCGTCAGCGCACACAATATGTTTCAAGTGGTGAATTTTCCGTTTAAATAAAAAGGACTTCTGTGGTTTCAGTTTCAGTTTCCCTGAACGGAGCCTACCAAACACTTCCCGGCTAAACGACCAACTTGTCCATATAAACTAAAAGTTTAGTCCATGCTGAATCTCTCATGACCGCTTTCATCAGACGCTGAAAGGTGACTGGACTATTTTTCAGGCCCATCGGCAGTCTTTTGTACTGATGTAGTCCGAGGTGGGTACGGAATGCCGTGAATGGTCGAGACTGTTCATCAATAACTAACTGGTTAAAAACATCTTGTAAGTCCAAACAGCTAAAATACTGCGGTTTCTGAGCGCCAAGTCCATGAAGAGCCTCTTGTGGTAAAGGGTGTGAGTCCAACTGAGTCACTTGATATAAGTGACGGTAGTCCACAACGAGGCGAAAAGAATTGTTGTCTTTCTTTTTCTCAAGTAAACAGGGCACAGCCCACGGGCTCACAGAGTTTTCAGTCACACCCTGATCATGTTTTGTAGAACAATCTTTTGCTGTGGTGGTAGCCTATATGCACGGTGACGAATAGACTTTATATTTGGGGCAATTTCGATTTTATGTTTGATAATATCAAACCTTTCTAACTCAGAACTTGTCATAAACACATCAATGGACTCAGCAACTAAGTTTTTGACATTGTCCAGTTGGGTAAACCACAGCGAGATTTAGGTGAATTTTCTACACCCATGCTGACATGGGATATATGTGAAACAGCGTTAGTAGAATTATCAACATTTCATTTTTCGACACTCCTTTCACAACGTTTCACCTGTTTCGTGGCAGCACTAATGTTTACATTTTTATAAGTGTCATTTTCAAAACTAGAAACGACTTCATTTGATGACAGACGCACAAATCTGCCTAACACAGTACCTTTTGTGATATTGACAGGCTCCTCAGATAGATTTACATATTAATGTACAACGGTATTGGCATTTACAGAACACAAAGCTTTCCCTGGTAACAAACCTTCACCGAGTGAGTGCTGAGGGCCTGTTGTTATACCCACTACATGTTCTGGCAATGCAGGTCCTCTGATTTATCCAAACCAACACATTCTGATTTAGCAGGTACAACAAAATCAGCTGTGGCAGCAGTGTAGCGACGAGGATCAAATTTAAAATTTACCTTTATCATAATCAATGAAAGCAATGTAACAATTTAAGAAAATCAAAACCAAATATGTAATCAGGGCTAAACCCATCTACTAAGTTGAACTTGGTATGTACAACAGTGTTACACAATGTAGCTTGAACATGTATCATACGCACTATTGGCGTTTTCTGAGAATTTGCTACAAAATTGTGAGATTTATCTGGTTTTATGACATTCATGTCACTGAGTAGTTTACATTTATTCAATACTTGGGCCACACATAAGTCTGCATCATTATCAACCGAAGTATGAACAGTATTATTACCAATGCTAAGAGGTAGGAAATTTTGCAGTAAGAGACATGAATGTTAGCACATGGCGCTTTATAAAATATAATTTGAAACTGGGACTGAATTTCCGACAAACGCCCCGCCATTGCCAGAAATAGTCACAGGACAATTGTGGGCTTAATGACCAGGCTCGTTACAGCGCAAGAAATTGCTGTTACCTCTGTTGGCGCTCTACCGAGGTCACGAGGGCCGCGTGTATACAGGTAACAGGCCTTGGCAATATATTTAGATTAACCGCAAATTTGGTAGGGTTCGCGTGTTTGAGCAGCACGAACATTTGCTGCAGCCACAGTCTCCTGGTTCTGTAACTGTATCTCAGCCATTTTCTTGACCCATGCCTGTTAATTTATTTGCCTGTGCCTCCAGTGGACTGCCAATACTGTCAAAATCTGCCCCCTACTTTAGTGGACGGAGAATTGTCATATGGCAGTGAAATTAGTGGTTAGGCGTATAGATTCATACGCCAGGCAGCCGTTGTTGAATGACAACAGCACGAATTGATGATGGTAAACCTCGAACGAGGGCGTTCATTTGCTCACTGTCACTTTTTTCTAGGCGCTGACATTTAGAAATAATATCACATATGTAAGTTTCTAATAGTTCACAAGTTTCCATATGTGTGTGATACAGCTGCTGTTCCACGCCACAGGACGACTGGCTGTTGGAGAAATAATGCATGAAGGCTTCTTCAAGAGCTGTAGGGTCTGACTCGATATCACCGGACTCAGAGTCGAGCCAGGTCAAGGCAGGACCGAGAGGAATCAGTCGCATCCTGTGAGCGACGCTGTCAGTTGGCATCTTTGTCAGCTGCACCCAGGATTTGAAAGATTCAAGCCACGCGAGCGTCTTCAGTTGGTAGGGCAAAATGTCAGGTTTGATATTTAGCCAGTGATGGAGTGCGATTAACAGCCTTAGTGGTTTGAGCACTCATAGCCTTTATAAGTTGTTAAAAGTCATCTTTTAATTCACTAGACTTGCGGTGACCTTGGTATCGTGGCATTTCGGGTTGATTGTGTTGCCAGGAAAGCAGTGTAAAGCACACAGAATCGCACGGGCCACAGGAATGAGGTCACTTGACGGGGAACACAGGTTCATGAGTTCAGTCCAGTTATCAAATTGCATGCATTTTCCACTGTTCGAAGCAATATGTGAAAGGCTCGTTAGTCCTCTTGAGACTAGACACGTAATATTATGTAGTTCATTTTCAGGACCGTTCCTTACTGGACACTGGACGACGACGAAGCTAGTGTTAGGCTATGCAGGTTCTCATCGGCAATGAAAACACAGGAGCCGGGATTCTCCACCAATTGTTACGTAGCCTCACTCTCATGATCCATCAATACAGTCTTAGTTCTCAAGTAACTTTTAATGTCGAGCGATAATACAATTAACAGTGGTCCTTCTACAACACAAAAACCTGCTTTTACCTCCCGCTGACTTTCTCTCTAACCTTCTCCTCAACCCAAGTTATCCCCATCTAATTAATACCAAGGGGGTTAGTTCCCTTTACAAAAGCAGCTTCGCTGAACTGTTACAGTTTCCAACGCAAGGAATGAGTTTTTCGGCCCGAGAATGGCTCTATGAGCACCTTTCTTTTATATTTTCTATAGATCGGGCTAAAAGAGTTCACTGTCTGGCTAAAATGAATAAAATGGATTCGAGTCCCATGAAGAGGTTAATGGACGCCGACAGCAAATGAATGGAATGGGTTGGAGTCTGATGAAGGGGTTAAAATGGAACTCGATATGAAAGGAGTGGAATGGCTTCGCTAGTCCGGGTGTCTTTGCCCACCACAAGTTCGACCACATCAATGCTTATTTTACAATCCAAAGGCTTTATGCATGCGTATATGTAACATTAATCTTCACTAACGTGGTCGAAATATCCCACAGGAAGTACGTGGACAGAAATGGTTGAGTGAGTGAGTGATTGAGGTTTAACGTCGTGTTTAACAATTTTTCAGTCATATGATGACGGAAGAGTCCTTAGAGTGTATGTAATGTGCCTCCTTGTTGCAGGATGGATTTCCACCGCTCTTTTATCTAGAGCGTCTTCACTGAAATGACTTACCGAAGGCAAGTAAGCTGCCCCGCCCAAGCCAACTCTGAACGCCAAGCGAGGAAGTTACAACTTCCTCTTTTTTAAGGGCTTAGGTGTGACCCGACCCAGGATTGACCGTGGATCTACCGTACCCGACACGGACACTCTACCAACTGTGCTATCTGGGGCGGTCAGAAATGGCTGAAGACTAGCACTCTTATGTTCACCTTAATCCAGTCATATCTTAAGGCGTTCGTACAGCGTGAATGGCATTTAGTTAATGTTCATAGATTTTCATTTGGGTTTTCTTATCCTCTAGGCATTTTACGTCGTCCCTCAGTCTGTCGCATGTACAACGTGATTGCAATTCACTTCAAAGCATTAAGGTACGGGACACATTTAATCTGAACTGTTTCTGTAAAAAGTTTTGGTTTCAATGTCGATTTCAAAAAAGCTCACGATGACAAGTTTGAAGGATGTGAACACGGTATCATTTCAGAACGGTATTATTATTTTTGGTATATGGTTTTATACCGCAGTGAGCTAATATCCTAGTTTAACTGGAGCTGAAGCGATCCAAACAAGCAATTCCAAGGCAACCGACTTGAACCAGTAACATTTAACTACATATAAACGACGTTATCGCAACAGAAGTAAAATCGCTTCAATAAAAACTTCATATTTAGCACGCAGGTAATTAAACGCTGAAGCAACTAACTAGAAAAGGCCGGTTTGCATATAAATGTGAACGTAAAAGAATATGTACCGTAATGTGTTGAAAATAAGGTTCATTTCCTTGATGCCTTTCATGCGCTGGGACACACGAGACGTGGGTGCAAACCCGGCGTTTATAATTGAGCAAGGAATGTGTAGATGACTCCGCTTTCATTGCTTAATTGTGTTGGCCTTGATGAGGTTGATTGAAGACCATGTCTTCCATAATTATGGCGTGCATATCTGTACGCCATATGTGGGAGAGTTCATCAGTTACTTGTCAGATCTCGGGGGTTTCTTCCACCCATAATACTGACCGCCATCGTATAAGTGAAAAATTCGTGAGGTTGGTGTTAAAGCAATCAGATCGAATCAAATCAAATCCCAGCGGTGTCTCCGACGGGAAAACACAAAAACTCCATCAACCTAGGCAAGCTTAGTGTAAAAGACGACTTTAACTTACAGAGCTTTCCACGTGGGCCCGCTGAACAAAACAGGGCCTATAGCTTCGCTAACGATGTGATGTAAAAATATATAAAAGATAGTCTTCAACACATTACGGTACTGTATATACATATATGTTAAATGTGCATGGGTTTCGGATTTCAAATGATTTTTATTGTTTTAGCTGATTGTAACGCATTTGTTCTCATATTTTTAATGTTTTATTCTGGTGTCAAAAGATATATCATGGTGTATTGTCTCCTGGTTGTATTAAGTTCTTGACACGCTATGACTAAATGCGCCGTTGTGGTCTTAGCCCTAAATCATTCATTTCTTCATTCATATCCAAATTCATACACGAGTTCATATTGAGGTCAGTTAGCTTACTCTCTTTTACAACTGGTGGAACTGGTTTGTTTCAACGACTTACAGATAACAGGAGAAAAGCCAAACCACACCAGCTGAAGGTAACTGAAAAAGTATTTTCCAATGTATACCGTGGCTGACTTTGTCAAATTTATGGTTCCCATGCAAGGTATCGGACTGCATACAAGTTCTATTTATATATTTGATTGGCTTTTTACGCCATACTCAAGAATACTTCACTTATACGACGGTAGGATAAAAGTTCTAACGACGTCATATCCTTTATACAGGCATTCCATATATGGTAAATTTTGGATCAAATAAGGATGAAATGCTCTCCACTCTCTCTTGGATGTTCCATCAGGCGTATAACATGTTAATCTTAAAGGGACAGCAAAATTGTCTCATTATAGGAATGTGTCGGTGTTGTCATCTTTCTTTCGCGGTAAGCTTTTGGTGTTTATGGAGTGTGTGTTGTAAGAGTTTTTAAGTATATACATGAGCCGTTGGAATAAAACCCTAACTGAGATAAACTGACAAGAGACCGGACACGCAGTGCTACTGGCATAGACTTAATTGCTCTATCTTTTATATTTCTAAGATCATGTCAGCTTATACCTTCACAACCTGGGCCCAGTTGTTAGAAAGTGTATTATCTAACACTGGTATTAAGTCATATTTTATGTTTAAAATTTTAGCCAAACTCATCAGCCAATGCCGTTCTTCAAAGTCAAAGTATAACAGCAGAAGTTTTAGCTCATATTTAATATACTGGTACACGTTTGTGTACGATAAGTACAAAATTCAAGTCTTGGCTTAAGGTGAATTCTGGTATTAAGTCTTAAACCGGTTTTGAACAACCGGGCCCTTGAAGGCTGTCCATAACATAAGAATGGCAGTATCATCAACCACACTGCAGCTACATCATGTATTCCATTATTAAAGCGACTCTCCAAGAAAGACAGAAACCGGCCACTCAGAATTCCGTGGAAACTTTAACAGACATTGGTTTATTTGTGACTAAATTTGTACATAGTGTGGTTGTCGAGCCGCCTACACGGCATGATAGGAAAGACAGTCTGTATTTACTCCATGGTTCACGGTTTACTAGATACATGTTATACTCAGCGAAAGTTGCACACCGTTTGAAACCACACGCATGCGCCCTTGCGTGCTATTTAGTCGACAGGCCTCATTCTGTTCCGCTAGTAAAGAAACTACAACTCTGAGGCAGATAGATACTCCTTAAGCTGTATGCGTACCTGCAGGCTGTGCTGGTGGGTTTCCATAAAACCTCACTGTACACAACTAAAACCACTTTTTATAGCTCATCTGGAACAAACAACAACAGCGGCAGGTACCGCTTTCAAAAATCCGCCTTCAATGGAAAAAATACTTCTAAAGCCAGAAAACTGCTGAAACTTTTGTCCATGTATTTCCCGTCAAACATAGCAGTGGCAAAAATAGCCGTAAAACAAAGAGTGAATCTTATTACCCAAGGCTGGTGCTTTCAAACTTTGTTTTATAATAACAACATGGCGTGGTTTAGAAAAATATAGATAAAGTTATGACGGCGGCATGCCACTCCATATATAGCTTAAGTGGGGGGTGGGGTAACCAGGTGACAGAAGTCTGTTTGCATTACATTGGGAAACAGTTAACTAGAAATACTACGCCTAAACTGTACATGAGAAAATCACAATCGTGGCCAACAATATGACAAAAGTGCCAAATAGAGGAAATAGACGTATCACGGGGAGAAATTTAATAGAGGTAAGAAACAAAACAAACAACGTTTTTCAAAAATAGCATTGCCATTCTTTCACCTTTGAATTGTTGATATTCTTCTTGTAAAAAGGCTTTATGGGTGCAAATATTCTTTAACAACGAAACATCGATGTAGCATGTCGTCATGCGCATATTTAGCTCTACACATCTTGTTCTCTGTTAGCTGGCGACTCTGCATTGTTTGTGTAGGGACACCTACTACATCTTGGTTCTCCAAGAGTGTATAACGACATCTGTGTTCCGGACATGCGTACAATAACCCTTATCTCATACTCCCCGTCAGGAAGACAGTTTGCAGGTATAATGTACATGTAAATATAATTATTTTAGCCGCTAGATAAATACCATCACTACTCAAAGGCAGATGTCCAATCCTAAACATGTCAATTTGCATTGATTTGCAAGATTTCACAGACTCTTTTAACAAACTCGAAGCCACAAGAACGTAATCACTTCGTTGGTACCGGATCTTACACACCTACACTGTTGATTCCGAATCATTCCATTGTCATTTCAGGTACATAAATGTTTAATTCAAGGTAACCCATTCTAGTGACATTCTTTGGCAAATGCATCCTGAGACAATTGGTGAATCATTTCAAATAACCTTTGTATACATATACAATACGTTCCAAGTTGTCAGAACCAAAGGGAGATAACTCCTAAGAACTCAGTTTAGGTGGTTTCATGTAATCGAGTGGGAATGCGTTCTCTTAGAGTCACCTCCTTCTGTATTGCATTGTACACATCGAAAACTCTAAACACGGTAGCAAATGCGCTTGGGACTTTTCGAGCCTGCGTGAGAAAAAAAGAGTCAGCTCTTTTACAGTTTGGCAAGTTTTCTTACCTACACGTATATGTCAGCTCAGTCACCTACCATTTATAGCCTAGTAATTCGTTAAAATAAAAAAACCGCGTGGGTTAGACCAATAAAGAATACAGTCCCCAAACTGCTTCAAAACCAAATGTTCCAACTGCTTTTACGATTTTTTTTTGTCTTTCTTTAAGATGTGCAGTCGTTTGAACTTATGGATTTACGCAATATTGATGCGTCATTCGACCAGACAGCTTTAATCTGAGCTTCAGCATATTTAATTAGTGATTTCAGGTGTGGAACGCCGGTGGGGAACATGCCTGTATCAGTCTTACACACAAATATCTCTCCTACAGGAATCTGTGAGACGTATCCACAATAACTACGAAAAAGAAAAAAATATTTCAACAAATGTTTTAAACTGAAACGAGTGCTTCTGAAATGACTATCAGATTCACCCAGAAAACGTATCGATCAATTTACAGTCATCCAAACAATGCCAGCCATTTACCGATACGCCAAATAAAACACAGGAAACAGTCCTAACGTCTGAAAACCTGCAGCGTGAAAAGACAAAATATAAATAAAACTCAAGTAAATACTTTTACACAACACTGTGAAAATCTTACAAACTCATTCTGCCATGCTTTCGGAACCCCTGGCTAGTGCTGTCAACATCTGATCATCCTTACACGCCAGACCTAACGACACAAACACCTTCAAAGTGTAACAATAAATAAGCAAATAAGTCAAATGATCGCCTGGTTCAATTTGAGGCACGAATTCAACAAAGATAATGAAACCAAGTGACTGTCACAATAACGGAAAAACCACGTGCAGATTCACTGCACCATTACACTCCCAGGTTTGTCTGTGCTTAGGTATTCTGCACAAACTGCCGTAAAATCAACTTTTCAGATTTGGTCCAAACAAAGTTTAAAGGTGATTCCTTAGGATCACAAGTCGGGGACCAATGCATCATGCAGGGTCTTTTTCATCTTGTCGAGCGTTTTTAGGCAGAAGGCAACAAACTCCATTGCATCTTATCGAGGAGCTATTGGTTATGGTCAACATCGCCCACTCGCTGTAAAACATCGCCGCGTCTGCATCGAGATACAGGGGCGGTAAATTCCAAAACGAATCCTTGCTCAGAACACACTCAACAAAGTCAGACAAACTTTGACGCAACATGAGGAACTCGACAGACTCAAAAGGCCTGAGATGAACTGGGTCATATGAGCTGTACGAAGATGGAGAGTACAAACTGGCCAAAGGAATGATGCGATATTCCGGACAAACCATCTTCAAGATGAGAGCATCTTCAAACAAGGGCTAGCTGTCGCCACTGAGCTTGGGGTTCAAACTTCCACCGCAGAAATCCGGAGTCATCCAGCCCGGCGGACATCTGGGAGAGGAACGGCGTGCTAGCCTCGAGGTGAAACCAACATGGCGGTTGCTGGTTGCCAGGGGAAACAGGAGGACCAGGGTGAGAAAGATCTGCCTGTTGACTAGGACAGCAAATTGAAGAACATGGTGGCTAGGCTCACGTTGAGAGCTATCACCAACACTAGCAGCTGCCTCTGTTGGCACCAGTCCTGAGTTAAAAAAACATATATATACAGACAATGAATTATGTTCTCTTCTGTTGGTTGATTGGAGATTTCTTACAACGTTACCTAGTCCAAATCACTGTGCGATTAATGGTTGCAGAGGAAACGATGTTAATGAAATGCATATAGTGCTCCGATTAATTTGTTCACATCTTAATAATTCATTTTGCACATATTTAATGTCTATATACATGTATCTTTTAGGATATTTTAGACCATCATTTGAAAAAAATTATTGTGGCCTTGCATTGGAGTGGCTTTCGACGTATGATGTGTAATTTGTTAATACCAGTGATATTTACCCTGCATGGTTTATACTCTCCCATTCGCTACCAATGAAGTGTGCAAACATTTTATTGCTTGAAAACCGTTCCTATAGTCATACTCGCTACATTTTCTAACCCTAACTTCGTCAGGTATCCAACAGATGTTATAAACTGTTTCCCCTAAAGTTATTCCCCTCACCTAGGCTCTTATCGCTGCAAATTCAGTCGCTCCTTTCCAGGCATCTCCTTAGTCAAAGAGATAGACATGTGAAAGGTTTGGAATTACAATCTGTATTGCGATCATTGATCTTGAACGTCAGTTTTGTTGTAGACGGTTAGTCGAATTCCGGTGCCAAGATGAAGAACCTTCCATCTACATTCTCAAAGTCAGGTATGGAGTCACACTTCCAAACCTAGGCCATACTGACACATTTCGAAATGATAGAGCTCTCTCTTGCAGACTCCCCAATGACCTTTTTTTGAGCAAAGATTTGCTGATTATCCCAGATTATGCTGTCTTATAGTTAACTAACAATTTTGGGCTCACTTTCATGAAGCACACTTAGGTCTAAGTAGCACTTAACTAAGTACACTTCATATCTCTGTAACAAACGTATCACCATAGTTAAGAGCTTAACAAAGTACGCTTCACGAAACCGGTCCCTTGGATATAAGGCTGACGCCAGAACTCACCTTGAGATCCCCTAGTATCACTGTGACGTCACCCTGTCGACGTTTCTCATCCAATTCCTGTAAACGTCTCAGCTCATTCCGTCGAGCAGACGACAGCTTGTAGGCTTCTTCCCGTGACATCACGCTCACGTTGTCCTTCATACTGCTAATGTCTGGAAGACTTCCGCGGTTTTGGCGATTCAGGTGTTTATCGCTCTCCACTTTAAATGCTTTTGGCAAGGCTCCTGAGTTGTCCATCACAGGGTTGTGTTCATGCTGCTCAGCCCTAAGCCGTTTTCGAATACCGTTCTCGATGATGTATGTTTCTACGTCCTTTTTAGCAATGTTTTCGTTACTATGAGCAGTCTCCTTCTCAGGCAGGGCTTTTGGTTTCTCTTCGTCCTCGTCTCTCTTGATAATGGATGGCAGTGTGCGTCGCCTCTGCATTGGACGGGTCTTGTTGTCATCGTCCATGCCGTCGGAGACTCCGGAGTCCGGGGAAGTGTCGCTGGCAGAATTGCCTTTGTCCATGTTCTCGTCGCCCGGAACAAACTCTCTTCCTAACCCACTATCGTCGCGCTGAGTAGCATACTGATCAAAATGATCATTGAGAATTGTGGAATTGAACAGTTCACTAAAGCCACGTCCTCTTCTGGAACCCGCCAGAAAGCTATAGCGTCGAATCTTGAGGGAGGGACTACGACTATGGGTAGGGGTGCTAGCTGACATATTTTCGGCCGAACTCTTTGGACTGTGGTAGTTCACATTTAACAACTGAGGCTCCACGGTAAGCTGGGTTGGATTGCCCAGTGTGTTTTCCGCATCGTAGTTGCCCGTCGGGGGCCCAAGACGAGAACGGCTCCCAGACAGGGCACAGTCTAAGGCAGATGACAGTGTCGTGATTGGGGACAGGCCATTTTGTCCCTCTCCTTCGATATCCGCTCTATTCGTCTTCCGGTGCATGACAGATTTGGAGCGCGAATGTATGCCAGGGTTGTGATTTTGAAGCATTTTGACGTTTTTGAACTCCTCTAGACTCTCGCCATTACTTTCCTGAAGTTTCTTTTTCAGAATGTCGGTTCCTGTACAGAAACAGAAAAGGTTATGAGTTAAACATGCCCTTGACTGTGTTGTAGGTGACGTCTAATCCAAAATAATAAAGCTTGCATTTTCCTGTAGAATGTTTGTCTTGAATACATATTTCACACATAGAAAGTGTGGATTCAATACACTGTTGTCCGTTTTGATAGTATTGTGTAACGCCTTATGGTTTTAACATAGTTTAGCTGTCTAATATACTCTTTCAAAAACAAAAACAAAAAAACTGCATAGGCAGCACCTACTGAGGTGACCATCCACATGTGACCAAGTGTTATCGGTAAATGAGTTTCTGTTGTTTATTTTATGATTGACATTCTGGCAGCGTAACTTGTTAATATTTAAAATTGTATTTATTTGTTTATCCTATTTTGATGTAAAGCAGATATATCGTGTAGAAATTCATCGATGCTTTTCTTTTTGGGCACCCTACAGCTAGAGGGTATATGCCTTGTACGCAGGAAACCAAGTGACTTGAACTCACAGCGACCGCATTGGTGAGAGACTTCTGGGTCATTACGCTGTGCTAGCGTGCTAACCAACTAGCCACGGAGGCCCCCATGTACACGAAGAGTCAGAATAAAACCTTAACTGAGGTAAACTGAAAAGTGGCCGGATTTTCACCGGTACTGCATTTGCCAACAATGACAGTGTCATCACTAATTTGGTTTTACTTTCTTTACTCTCTATTCTGAAGTCTTAAAGATTTTAAATTGGCAACCAAGTTCTTCCTCGCGTGACGCCCAATACAATGCGCTACTTATGCGCTTAGGGCGAGATTTGCGTGAGTTTACTGTTAGTCCCAACATTATGAACTAACTTCAAGCTGAAATGCCGGAATGCTCCCCACTGAATCCCCAAATAAAACAATTAGTATCGTTTCTCCCACGAGGGAAGTAATCTCCCTTCCATATACAGTACCTGGTTGGTGGAATTCTGGGGCATATTCTTTGGCTTTGAGCCTCGCCACGTCAGAGTCTTGCCTAGCTTTCTGGGCTATAGCGTCAGCTTGTTCAGCCTTGGTTCTGGCGTTTGCCATCCTGGAATTCAACAGAAAAAAAATAGCGTGAAATTTCCAACAGTTTTTCTTTTCTTGTCCACTGTGAAACCACAAACAAGAAATTACAATGAGATGGAAATACATATGTGTTAACAGATATATGGAAATTACCAGTCTTCTTAGCCCCCCGTACTTTTTGACCTCCAGTCAAGGGTATGAGAAAAGATCGCCACTTTTATTACTGTGTCTTTTTTTTTTGGTTTGATGGAAACCCACGACCGTGCGCAGATTGCTGACAGACCTCTGCATGTACGGCCGGGGAGGAAGCCAGCTTGAACTGGACTTGAACTCACAGCGACCGTGGTAGGGGGCCCCTGGGTCATTGGGCCCTGCTGGCGTGCAAAGCCCCTGTAACGTTGCTTAGAATTATTCTAACTTATACATCAGTTCCAATATCACGTGTTCATAATTATGAGGTAGTCAGAGGGTGGCCAACGTATGAATAGGGAAATAGTCTGGTATTTTACAAAATCATAATCTTTGATATTAGGCAATCATGAATCGTGAACCATAACATCTATTTGTGAGATAATTATGATGTATCCATTAAAAACTTTTGTAATTTTTTATGAAAAATTTCGAGAGAGAAAATATATTCGGCGTTTCTCTGCAGGCCAATCGTGTACAATCATGAGACATACTTCAGGTTATGGAAATGGCAAAAATGGTCAAATTAAGGTTTTGTGTTAATATTATAAACCTGGGGGCGATAGGAAGCAATCATATCTCCTAAACATCATTTTTGATGCAGAAACATCCTAAAAATGGAGAAGCATTTGACCACTCGCAATAGGGAGGATACAAATCTTTCCGATAATTGTCAAATGGTCCATGATGCCATCGAAAGTTATTAGGATAAAACGATGACCATACATTAACCAAATTACGATTCCTCACCGTAATTTTATTTCATCCTCTGAAAACTATATTAATCATGATGTAAAATGTTATGACGCTTTAATGAGGTAACTAGGAGTGAGAATATTTGACTTGGGACATAGCCCAAAGAAGACGTACCGGCTACAAGTCGTGGAGCGGTTTGTATCACTACGCAAACAATTAAAATAGAAAGATGAATCCATGAGGCGTTCTCACAGCCTGGACCCATGGGAGAAGATGTGACTATACAGTCTGACACATGTCAACGTGAGGAATTGGTATCTCACCCAGACTAGCTTTACTCTGCTTATCTCGTTTTTCTTATTGCATATGCCTCCACTTTGCCGCTTCTGGGAGGCAGGCCGTCATCTAACGAGGAACACAGACACAAGACCCCTGGTATTCATTCCGGGGTAATTATTTTGGTGTGTATGGATATATCAGATTTCCTTGTCTGAAATCGTATACATGCACCTTTGCGGACAGATACACAACACAAATCCACGCACGTTTTCGGACAGATACAGTACACAAATCCACTCACGCTTGCGGACACGTACACTACACAAATCCATTCACGTTTGTGGTCACGTACACTACACAAATCCACGCACGTTTGCGGACACATTCACTACAAAAATCCACGCACGTTTGCGGACACATACACTACAGAAGTCCACGCACGTTTGCGGAAGCATACACTACACAAATCCACGCACGTTTATCTACCTGGATCGTCCGCCGATTTCAATATAGCGATAATTTGTAAAACTTTGGTGGCCATCTAGCCACCTTCGCAACAATATATCTGCATGCATATTGCAATATATCGACCAAGATACATGCATGGAGCTTGTAAATCATTAGAATCAAACCCACAGCTTTGTGCAATTTATTTTGTTTCAGCTCAAAAACCTATCACGCTCGGCGTAATATCTGTGAAACCTTTACGATCTTCAGTTGACCCTAAACCCAATAACGTAGTTATAACAAGAGAGATACTTCTTTGTAGCCCTCACCATGACACGGGTGCAATATTGGCGAACTGGAGTTAAGCCATAATCATTCATTCTTTGTAGCCTACATATACCAACACAAAAAAAAAACGTTGACGCTGTTCTAATAATGAACATGTAAAATACACTGGCGCTGAAAAGAATTCTGTTGCTTGTAACTGCTTTAACTATTCTCATGGTTACATAATATGTCTGGAATGGCCTGGTAGAGGTACCCAGAGATACCACCAATCCGCTTTATTCCACCGGCAGTCCTACGATTAATCAAACCTGCAGCAGGGATATATGTCCCAAACGTAACCCTGCGCTTTCTATCAAATCCAGCGGCACACTCAATAACTACTGTATTGGCTGTTGGGAGATTTGACTAGGAACAATCCCTTTTCTTTGTTTGATTCCAGGCCTGTCCCATTATCAAGTCTTCATGGCCCATCCTTTCTGACCCGGCCTGCAACATTCGGATGGAATTAGATAACTGAAATATTTATCATGGCTTCTAGTCACTCCCTTCAACCCCAGGGCGATTGTGGATGTCAAAAGTTTATTAAGATTTGTCTCTTGTGCATGATTTATACTCAAGGTAGAGTGTAGAAGACCGCGCATGTTTCATGTCTTTGGCAAAGCTCCCATAGTTTCAAAAGTTAAGCGCCTGGTATGTTTCAAAGCAACCCAATAGTGTTGTTAGTCAAGAATTGCAGATGCCGACGTGGCTCGTATTTGGGTTTGTGCCCTTTGCTGTTCACAGACGAGGTGCTTCGAGGTTACAGAAGGCCGTATAGCCTTACAGCTTGCTCGTCGTTACACGATGGATTCACCGGCTCTGCAGCCAGATGTCTCTATAGTACGGGACTTCTCCTCGCCTATTTAGATCTGCTGGCACCATAAAACTTTGCAATCTACTGTTGGACCCCTGTTTCTTCTCTATCTATGTTAATGAGTTAGATACTCAGCTAACGAGTGCTAATGTCAGCTGTAATATTGCAGACACCTTCAAGAACCACTTAATATACACTGATGATATGTATCTAGTTTGTTCATCCACTGGATCTCTACTACAACTACTTTAAACGAATGTGAGTCTTATGCCGCTTCGCATGATATTATGTACAATGCGAATAAAACATTATGTATGCTGTTTAAACCTTGTAACTATACGATACACAAAATATCTAAATTGTTACTTAACGGTTCAAAACTTTCCTTTGTAAAGTCGTACTCGTATCATGGCCACATTTTTGCCTTTGATAGTTGTGATAATTGTGGTATTGAGCCAAACGAAAAAGGAAATTGTGTGTTAGAGGTAATATGCTGCTGAGAAAATTTTGTTATTGTACAAACTTAGTTACAAACTGTTCCATATGTGGTGTAAATTTTCCAAACGTGTATATAGTAGCATGCGGGTCATGTACAAAAACTTTTTTAGATTGTTGATGAACTATAGACGTGACTGTAGTGCCAGCCAAATGTTTGCTATCAATCCTTTTATGTCGTTTGGTGAGCTGATTCGAAGATCTATGTTCAGTTTTCAGTGCAGACTAGAAAAATCGAACAATATGCTATTGTGTGTTTTCAAAAATTCTGACCTGAGCATGTGCTCCCTTCTCACAGCAGAGTGGATGTGTAAACTGCATGGAATCTAGTAAATACTGTCTTTCCTATAACACTAGCTAACTTATTCATATATACTGATATATGGCAATATCCTATCTATATGGACATTACTGTCTGAAATAAAATATATTATTATTATTATTATTATTTACAAACGGCAAAATAATGCATGGAGAAATATTTTCATATACGAGGAAAACACTATAGAATTCTACATGCAACATAAATCCTATAAGCAGAGCAACATGTGCACAGGTCTCAGGTAAATGCAACCAATTCACTTGATTTACCTTCATGCGGATGTCAAATGCTATGCATAATGGGCATATGTTTATGTACGTACATGTCAAACATGCGTAACATCAAAGTACTGTAACGGGTCTCTTACTTTCCATACAGTTTAGGAGGACAGACAACTTACATGAAGGTACAAGGCCAGTCTTTAATAATGTTAGAGTCGCTGTTTTCGCATTATAAATATGTCGGGTTACACCAATAGAGTCATATATAACTGGTATCTGAAGCTGCATAAAAATACCTGGTGTAGCATGCCAACAGTGAAACCATGCAGCTAACACTAAAACCATCTATGCGCCCAAGCTTTGAGGAGTCCTGCAAAAATTGGTCCACTTAAATTGTCCAAGCCTATAAAACGAGGGAAGGGGAATTGCCAGGGGGGAACAGGAGTCGTTAACAAATAACCTTCTGTAACGAACTTAACGCCATTATGTAACGGTGTAATGCAAAAAAGCACTCATTAGAGAATGTCTCCAGACACCGTACAGAGAAGGCTTGTTGCGCTGTGTTCCATGCTTTCCGACATTGCTAGTCTGGTTACATACGTGCTATATGACCGATTCGTTTTTACCGTAAAGTATGTTAACACGCGGTCCGCAATGTCGTTTGTAGCCTTAAGATTACAGCGCTACTATGCACAAATACGGCCGTTTTCATTAGGCAGAAAGCTTGAAACGCAGAATTCGTGTACAGCGCCTTTGAAATACACATATAATACATATACCTGATAAGAGTGGGTTCTACTACTACTGTATCTAACAGCCGAACATCTCCAAGTAGAGAGCTTTACAATTTTATGACATGCGAGAACATGCGTAGAAAAGACATAGGAAAGCTGGCATTATAAGGGTGGCAAACAAGAAAGGCATAAAGGAGAATTTTTTACATGACAAATCTGATTTATGGCCAGTGGTTGATTTATAGAGTTACTTAGTTTACACCCGTCTTTCAAAATAACTTGGGTTATATTATTTGTTGTATTTTCTTTTAAGAATTGGGTCTCCTTTGTAAGCGTTAAGGATTTAATCCGCAAGATGAGTGTATGGTTCGGTTATGATAATACAGTCCAACAAGGCATGCTAAACATGTCGACTATTACAAAGCGTCAAATACGCATGTCCGCACTTAGGTGTCCATATCCTAGGAATACTATAGCAGCAGCTTACTGATCCATTATAAAACAAGCATAGTGGTATTTTGTTTTTGTAATACCTGTCCCTTACAGGTTTTACCCGTCAGAAAAACAGCTTCGGCGAAATACACTGCAGAACAAATACAGCCATAAATTTGTTGAAAACGGACCAAACGGACCAAAAGTAAAAACTAGACTGCAACTTGTCTGGTTGAAGAGTGTTTTGAACGAAAGTGTCAAAATCCATACCAAAATAAACCGGTGAAAACTGTGTCGAAAAAACACCCGCAATCCTCGAGCTTCATCTTTAGCAAGTCACAGTGAATAACATATATCAATTTTGATTTCAATACAACAAATCAGTTTGAAAAAAGTCTGGAAAACTGCCAAAATCCAAACTGGACAAAATGCCCTTATAATTTTGTTTAAAGTAAACAAAACAACGTTAAATTCGATCCAGATTTTAAATTTGTCACGGTGAATCCGATACAAGAAACCATTTAACAAAAAAGTCCGGAAATGTGAAAAAAGGCATAGCTTAACAGCGGACAATACCGGTGATAGTTAGTCGACAATTGACGAAACGCGCCGACCCCTGAACATGGTCTGTAACTGATCTGTCTTGGTATAGCTATGTACCAAATTTGAATTCAATACGATGGACCCTTTTGACACACAAAAAACAAGATTCATGATGAACTGACAGGCCAGTCATAAATCTGTAAGTCCATCCAATACCAGGGGCTAATAAAAAGACTGATCTGGCGGAATGGCCATCTACATTCTCCAGATGTATCATCCGAGTCATTAGTATTTATTTGGGGTATCGCTTCATTCTCTGCAAATTATGTCAGTTTTTAGAACAGATGGCGGCCAAAAATATGTTTTGAGGAAACCAGGAAAAGCCCGTATAGAAACCAGCACACTTCATTTGGTATCAAACAAACTTCCGCCCGTACACCGGAAGTCGATATAAAAGGAGCTAACATTCAGTCAAAAAATGTCAGTATCGTCAGCAGGAATACACCTTCGATATTTTTCTTACATTTACTTCATTGGAGCTATAAACCGGAGACTACCCGCTACAGGATATTCTCCAATATTTCAACAGTCAGTCTAGACATTATATATGCGGTACGTTTATATAAAGGTTAAGCCATCAAGAAATGGGTCAATCCAGCATTGTTAGTGAGGCCAAATATTACACACATATACTTGACTTTGAAATCCACTGATACTCATAAAATGTCTTTGGTTTCCTTCTGATTATCGATATTATATTTTTTTTATACACATCCTTTTGTAATTTCCGCAATTTTCACGCTTCGTTGTACTTCTATCTCTTGTGACTGGGTGACCTACTTACCTAGTGATGGCGATGTCTGCTTTCTGTAAGGCAATCTGAGCGGCTCGCTGGGAGGACAACACTGCATTATCCACACGTTCTCTAAGCTTGGAAGTTCTTATCAAAAACAATTTGTTCTTTTTGCCTGACGAAATCAAAACGTTATTCTTGTATTTCCCTTCCTCTTTGGTGCCGTCTTTAAAGCTGGTCACACCGTAGCCGTACTTTTTATTATTATACCACTCTCCCTCGTACTTTAAGCCGTCGGAACGTTCACTGATTCCAAATCCCGATCTTTTGTCGTTTTTCCATTCACCCATATACGTCTCCGTCACATTGACGTCCGTGATGTCATCCTGACTGACGAAACTAAGATTACTATCCGTGTACACGGAAGCGTTCGTCATACCCGACTGCGTCGAGTCTGCGCTCACGTGACTGATGTTGCTAATCGTACTCCGCACCGAGCCCGTCTGTCGTTTGGGAGAGTCATTGATATCACCGGTACTTTTCTGTTTCTTCAATTTTAAACCCGAGAAAATTGTCTTTCTTAAACTTCCTCCTGTGTTTCCTTTGCGATCGAAAAGGGAACGTCTTCTGGCCGGAGGTGTCTCGTCACTTTTGGCCTTGAGGACGAAGCCACCGCGACTCTCATCCAACTTCCGGTCTCTGTTCTTCACCACTTGTTCGTCCTCATTCTCGCTACGTAGTGACGTCAGTGAGTCCCGCAAGGCCTTCGGTCGGTAGTGGGAAGCTAGACCATACGGGACGCTCTGTCGAACGCCGTAGCCATGTCGCATGCCACGGAGCCACTGGCCTTGGTAAGAACCTGCACCATATATAAGAAAAGAACGGAAAATAAATACGTGGGTAAAACAAAGTATGGCCTGTGATCGAATGCTTGAAGAGCATTTAAGGTGAGAGCGACGTTAAACACCAATTAATCAATCAATTAGCCGCACTGAGTACAACATTCGATAATATCATTCCTTTCTGTGTCCAATATGATTTTGCTAAAATGTAAACAGCGAGAGTTATATAGAAGCCACACAGAATCTGTAAATACCACATTAGTGAAAAGTAAAATATTTTCAGAAGAAACTTCAAGAGCTCGTGAACCTTCCACTAAAATGGGAAGAAATAGTTTTTATAATTAGGAGAGCTATACACTCTCCGTTCAGATCGTCTTAATCAAATTTGTTACAGATACCACACATAAAACTGCCGATACTGTTAATCCGTTTGCGCGGAATTCACATGATAACGCGAGATAATCAGCCAAAATATAAAACTAGGTGAACGAGCACTAGGCGAATGCACGATATAATTTCTACAGAATACATGCCCATTCCGATCAAATATTTCCTACAACTTATTTCATATACAGAACACTTGAAGACAATGTCATATTTAACACTGAACTATTTATTCATATCGTGTGACGTGCATTTTTCCACAAACAAAAGAATACCATTTGATGCTGTGCATGCAGCATGCAAGGGAAAACTAGTTAAATGCCTTCCCGCCTTTATCAAAGCTGTCCAAAGCTTTGTGTTCCATTGCCCTTTCCCGTAGTACGTCACACTTTTTGGCGCATGTGTACTCAGAACACTTAAGTGGTAAGCGCAAAGGTATTGAGCGTAACAGCAGAAAGCACTGTGCTTTCCTGCGATTCTGGCATCTTTGAGTCTGCCATTGGCAAAACCTTCTTAATAACATGCAGGGAAAAACTAGTGCTGCTGTACAAGGTTTAACATAAGCATAAAGGTGTGGGCCTATAATCGACATCTAATGATGAAGCTGCATGACATGACTGCATCCATGGTCAAGGTATTAGAATAGGATGTTGACCAGTTGATAAGGTGTTATTAATACAGTGTACTGATTATTCGCCGGTTATCGTAATTTCTAGACAGGAACCTGATCACCATATTACGTAATATATGGATGGTGGTTAGGAACTGTTATACTCATAACGGGTATTTACTTCTGTGCACTCCCGAATACATTGTCTGTAATGAATGCTATTTTGTTTTCGCTACAGGGTCCAAAACCTGATAGAATATACACGGAACTCTGAGGCACACTGGTCGTGTTCTCCTGTTTGTTTAGTCTTACTTCGGCCCCCTTACACAATCAGTGGATCTGCTGTTTTCAGTGGGATTACAGTTAGTTTAACAAGCGATTCCATGATAGAGCTCTACAAAAAATCTAGGCTGGAACTCTGCTGAAATGTGAATCGAATGGTGATAATGCTCGGATCTTCATATCTGGGTCAACATAAAATACACGTGACCTTTATCAAAGGACTTTCATGACGTTGATGCGGGTATCTCTGCCAAACGC
Organism: Liolophura sinensis; assembly: GCF_032854445.1. Classification (NCBI taxonomy): domain Eukaryota; kingdom Metazoa; phylum Mollusca; class Polyplacophora; order Chitonida; family Chitonidae; genus Liolophura; species Liolophura sinensis. Next base: position 7,949,365 of record NC_088303.1, on the reverse strand, counting down.
CCCAACCTTCAAGTACCATTTTCGAATGGAAATGCCAAGAGCATAATATTATGTTGCAGAAAAATTATCGACAATAGCGAAAATATAATACTATGTTTGACTGAATAGAGCAGTTCTGGCGTGTGGGACATTTCACTTATCTGACAGGCTTCAGGTTTATTTGTGGCAGAAATCGTCTCATCTAACAAGGATGCTATGTTTTATTTTCCAGCAGAGCTGCGACGTAAAATGATTACCGATGCTGGTCTTTTATAATTGCTTAGTTTAACTTTACCACTATGAATCCAATCCCCCCCCCAACACACACACACACACACACCTCGCCATCAGATCACATCATCAGAAATATGCACACCTGTGGATTTTCAAATCCTGCACATATGCACGTAACGCCCTTAAGAAGAGTGTGCGTTACTGAGCATTCCTCGACCCTTCGCTTCCCTCGCCTCTAAGCGAAGTGCGGTCTTCATTTGTGTCGGGCGAAGAAGAAGACATGTTATCCGACGCTGTGGGCTGTTATGTAGCTTGTCCTAGTTCTGGCGGTAAGCCCATACCCTGGTGGAGAGCGGTGAATTATTGATAAGGAAGGTGAACGGCTCCTCCACCAGTGACTGGATGATGTCTCCCGTCAACAGACCCGCTCCGATCGTTTTTCCGACCAGCAAGACAATCTGTGCTGCTCTGTTCGCTCCGAACTCTATCGCCTTCCCTCCTCACACAACCACAGTCACAGACATATTAACCTGGCAGAGGTTAATTTTCATGACGGACCTCGGAAACGCCCGACTAACGGGATTTGTAACCGCCGACTCACGGAACAAGGCCGACATTCCACGTGCCTGGAAGCTACAGCTCGACGAATGTGATAAATGAATACTGCATGAAGCTCTGGACCTGTCGTCCTTTTTCAACACGGTTTGTCCTTAATATTTCACACACAGATTGAAATGCAATAATTTCTCCATCTGGCTAGCAAAATACAACTCATTGGTCAGCCTCTTGCAAACAGCCATTCTTATTCAGTTGAGACGAAAATGCTACACATGAATAAGTACTGTGAGCAACCGAAGCCCTCGTACACGCTATCCGAACATGAAGACTATTTATTTATTTATATATTTTATTGGTGTTTTACACCCTACTCAAGAATATTTCACTTATACGACGGCGGCCAGCATTATGGTGGGAGGAAACCGGTCACAGCCCGGGGAAAACCCACAACCATCTGATAATGCTGGCCGCCGTCGTATAAGTGAAATATTCTTCAGTACGGCGTAAAACGCCAATCAAATAAATAAATAAATCACAACCATCCACATGTTGCTGGCAGACCGTCCCACGTGCGGCCGGAGAGGAAGCCAGCATAAGCTTGACTTGAATTCACAGCGACCGCATTGGTGAGAGGCTCCTGGGTCATTACGGTGCGCTGGCGCGCTAACCAACTGAGCCACGGAGGCCCAACAGGAAGACCAAAAACCTCATTTGTTATAGTGCATAGAATACAGTATTTATTTATTTATTTGATTGATGTTTTACGCCGTACTCAACAATATTTCACTTATACGACGGCAAGCATTATGGTGGGTGGAAACCATCTTGTCACCTTGTCACCATCTTAAGTTGTAAAACTACAGATGACACATGACAGTGATTTCTTTGAATTTTGGAACTGTGAAAGTTAAATGGTATATCATAATGGAGCCAAAGGGTGTACGCACAGGCAGGTTGTACAAGAGAAACAACACTGAAGCCAGCATGAGCTGGACTTGAACTCACAGCAACCGCATTGGTGAGAGGCTCCCGAGTCATTACGCTGCGCTTGCGCGCTAACCAACTAAGCTACGGAGGCCCCAGATCATATTATGTCTTGATATCGGGACAGAAGCCAAACAACTGTCAATTTTCTTTAAGAAACACTGTCAGTCGCTTATCACCGTTACATTTCAATTCAAAAGTCAGCATTCCGCCTGTAAGGCAAGCAGCAATAAGGCTTGATAATGCCCAACGCCTTTGTATATACATAACTTTGTATATACATAACTCATGACGTCATGTGACGTCACGATTTGCAGATGAATGGGCAGTTGAGGCACATACAGACTTCCTGTCAATATCAATAGAAGGAGGTAAGTATATAAATAGGCCCCCTTGTACTAAATTAGCTGCGAAATACTGTACTTCCTTGTGGTGTGTACTAAATTTAACATTTTAGTAACATTTTTTTTTAAACGGATCAGGTATATAGTTTAGCCGTCTTACTGGTGTAAAGAGAGACAAGCGTCTCTGTTCACCGGATAAATACGTCTACCGCACGAGCATATGGGAGCATACACCCTGTATGAATGCAGTGCACGCAGTGGTTGATCATTCAACTGACCGACTTTCAACTGGAACCCACGCCACCCCCGGTCATATAACCAGGCAAGGGTATCACTTGCAGTACGAAATTATACCAGCCCATACCATTTAGGGTACCGGGAGTGGGCTGTGGTCGGGCTGTATAGAGTTTGCCCATGACGACATCACTATAGCACAACAGTTACTTGTCTGCCATGCCGCAATCGTGACCAAAAATCGTTGCCAACACTGATTTGTGTCACTGACATTGCATTTGATTGAAACGAGAGAAAAAAAAACCTTCAACGATCTGAGCAGAGTGTCAGTGATCAACTTGTCGGAACCTGATGATCAGCTAAATTCATTCTTTCGTTTGTCTACGGGTTGTAGAAGTTAAACGGAATAATGTGCCCTGTTGATATGTTGAGTACAGAAAAGCTTCGATTGAAGATTCCTTATTTTTTCTTTTTATTCCTTTATTTTTTTCTAGCATTACCTTTGAGCCTCACCATTACAACACTGTAAATAAAACAACCCTAAAATTAACATTTTGCACAAGACAATTTGTACTATACCGAAAAGGAAAAACGAAAACACAGAGAACAAATCATAGTTCCGTAGTGGTTGTGTTTTCACTGTTCTTTATGTTACCTGACAAAATTTACATCTTGGTTTATGCTGATTATTTCATCAAATTTCAAGAATATTAAGCAGATCCGTTTGGCAGCGAGTTTCCTCCATCTTAAATCCTCTGGCGGCTCTTTCTGAGCATCAGTTGTCACTGTTGTCTTGACGCTCTTGTCCTGGCCGTTTTACAGGACTCCGTCGAGATCCGGCCTCTATCCAATGTCAGTTTAAAACACTCAACTGCGCGATATCTGATGTCGACAGCCATCGCTGTACAATTCCCACAAAGCCCCTAGCTACAAGAAAATATTCGACCCGATTTCTGGCAATCTGCGGTCAAGGCCACATGGAACGCCTTCATAACAAACGCCCATGTTCGATCGATGGAGATCAAGACGGTACCACTCCAGGCTCAAAAATGAGCAAATCACCAGTGTAACAGTGGGATATCTTACATATACAGGTACTGAATTAAAACGTATGTGATGTGCGACGGATATACATGCCATTATAAGGGTGTCGTCTTGACATTGTTAATTTTTTTTTACACGACGCGAGATGTTTATCCACATAGCATAACGTGCGACAAAAGGGCATGATATTCTGGGGGTACTGGACGTCTTCACACAACATCAGATATTAATGCGCATGGATATGACAGTACTTGACACTGGCATTACTTGGCACTGGAATTACTTAACACTGGCTATCTTACCAAATCGCCAGATATTAAATGACTTTGACAGGGCGGCATTCTTTTCAGTGCCACTGTTCAAACAATTCTACTGTGGGTCTTGGAGACAATAAATGCTCTTCAGGGCACCCGACAGCGAACAGGTGGGCCTTCGTGAAGTTGTAGTAGAATAACTTTCCTTCGACGAGCCTGGCATACACACTGAGAGCGAAAATCTCTTAGTCAAATGTGGAAAAGTTCACAGGTTTCTTGCTAAAAGCCGATTGTTTAATTTGAGCACATAGGTTTTCTTCGTCCAATGAAGATTATGAAATTAATACCCATTTAAAGTGTGAGAACGAATAAAGATCTGTAATGTAAGAAAGGTCAGTGAACTGTGAGTTCTCGCGAGGGTTATCATCTTTTAGGTAATCATACGCATCTAGAAATAAAGAAAACCCTTCAACTTGATTGGTGTTTTGCGCCGTACTCAACAATATTTCACTTATACGACGGCAGCCAGCATTATAGTGGGAGGAAACCGGGCAGAGCCCGGGGGAAACCCACGACCATCCCCAAGTTGCTCCCAGACCTTCCCACTTACGACCGGACAGGAAAAAACCCTTCAAGGTTGCTGCTGAAATGGCCATCACAAATATTTGCTAGAAAATTTTTATATTTTTATGAACATTTTATAGGAACACTGCTCCTTTCCTCACATTATTTATTGGCGCTGAATTACATTAAAGTGCTTCATATTTAATACAACACATCATATCCTCGTTCTCAGAAAAGAAGACATTTTATAGAATCTTTTTCGAATAAGCAAATAATTCAGTTATTCAGGAACGATAACTCTTCGCCATTCTTAAGCACGCGTTAGTATGTTGGTATAACATAATACGAACAAACAGCACCACACTAAAACATGTTGAGATTCCGGCCGCTTACATTTCCTGTCGCCTGTTTACAGGTAAGTCTAACATCACACCAGTAACAATAAATACGAAGCCAATTGGGATATCCAGTTCAAACCAGCCTCTTCCGGCGCCAGTTGCTTGCACATTTTCATCATATCACTCTATAGGCGCTTGTCTGAAGCTTAGTACACGTACACGCACTGAGTACTGATTGATCACATTGTAGCACCATAAAAAAGTACATCCAACATAAACCATGGACTATGAGGTTTGGGAAGTGCAGGGGTGGGGTGAGGTGGGGGTGAATGGTGAGACTAACGCGACTTTAGCAATAGCGAGTGCAGTGTCCGTTGAAAACAAGTTATATCTGTCGTATCGTGTAAATGTCAAGTCTCTACATCCCTCGTAGGCCCTATGGTTTTTTTATTCTACAGCTATGGAATTGTGCATATTGCAGTAAAATGGACACATCTGCAACGTCATCAATGCCTAATTTACACACACAATACGGAATTTTTCTTGACATTTGTGTAAACTGTAAAGTTGATCTGATGAATTCACGTTGGTGAGGAAAATCATACATACGTACCTACCTACCTACCTACCCACCTACCTACCTACATACATACATACATACATACATGCATACATACATACATACATGCATACATGCATGCATGCATGCATGTATATCAATGCCGCCACCTCCGACATCTATAACACAACATCACAGCCTGGAAGACCCCATCCCGTTCCGGCCATGAGCCGGATTAATAATCCGTACAGGAAATTTAACTCCGAAACTTAATGCAAAAGACCTAAAAAAACTATGAATGCAACAGTGAGTAAAAGACAGGAGAGAGGCATTGTGCAAATGTCGGTAAGGAATGGGTGTGTAAACAGTACTGAATCCATATTCTACGTTCAGTTCCTTAGTGCTATAAACAACAATGATGTCCAGGCCTTCAATTTTTTAACCATCAGTAGAATTACTGACTGGAATATGACAGAGAACGTGGATCCATACTTGTCAATATTTGACATGCAAAATTACAATTACGAAGAATGAGGTAGATACTTGGCACACTAATATAACTTCTGACCCAATGGCGTCGCGTCTTAATGATACTGAAATCTACCCTTCATAAGTATATAGGCGTTCCGAAATGTAATACCGTGACTAATCATTGTTTCGCCAAGCAGGAACGCGTGTGCCATCTGACAAAATCTGGAATGCCACAGGTTGAAATACGGGGTCAGATAGATGATCAGCTGAAAAATCTTTGACGTTTTTATAGCACTTAATTTAAAGTACAAGTATATCCAAATCAAGAAGGTTTATACCGCGATTGCGTCCATTCGTTTCACTCATCAAAAGACACCGTTGGAGTTTGAAGATGCCGAACATTTTTAATCAAAAGAGTTGTTACAGATAAAGTGGATAGGTCATATAGCGAGAGTAGGTTAAGTCGGAAGCCTTCATTACCACTGATACAGATTGTATGAGGAGAACGTATAGTATTTGGGCCTGCCACAAAACCTCAGATACCAGCTGCTAATTTGACAGTAGCCGATATATTTGTGATTCATTTCTGCCATATGAATTGTGCAAATTGCTACACAAATAGCTCATTCGTGACGTCACATTTCTCCTTTCAATTTACTTCAAGACATTGTTCCAGGGCAGACTGAGAGAGAGAGAAACAGACGGTTATAATGGGATGTATTGCGCACACACCGTGGCCATGCCCAGTTATAGGATGTTTAACTGAACCTGTGGCCGGGATGCATGACGTAAGTAGGCAATAAAGTAGCATACAGCTATCTCAGATTCGATAGTTTAACCTTCCTCGAGCAATACATTTTCCCTACCTTATTATCCTGCTGGAGGAGCCTGTGGGCCGACATGTAACTATATTGCGCTGATCAAGACATTCGCGGTAAAGGACAGAATAGTTGCCTCAAGAGCTGTATCAGGAAACGAAACCCAAAGCAGCCCCAATAGACACTATGCAATCATGTATCATTCCTCAGTTCAGTGAATCTTATCCAATCAGAACAAATGATCTTCCTAACTGCCATCGACCTTTCCTATCTTCATTTACAGGAATAGTGACTATTCTGTTCCTGTCATATTTGTGTCGTGTGAACGATTGACCGCCAAAACTAAACATTCCTTGTGACCAATCAGAATCCCAGAAAATATCTATCGTATATTATGAAGTGAAGAGAATTTTTATTTTTTGTTTATCCAAGAACACGCTACAAGTAGCTTTTAAATTAATATATTATCATGCACTTCACCTAATTTCTAATGTTTTACAAAACGAGACTAAAATAGTTAGTTCAGTTTGTTTCCAGCTGGACAATTCTTCTATAAAGGACATTTACATCAGGTTAGTTTTCGTTCACCCAGCTCTACAAATCCTTTATGCACTATTGTGCTATTGTTAATAGCTTCACATATTGATTTATTTATTTCATTGATGTTTTACGCCGTACTCAAGAATATTTCACTCATACGACGCGGGCCAGCATTATGGTGGGAGGAAACCGGGCAGAGTTCGCAGGGAAACCCAGGACCATCCGCAGTTCACATATTACATACTTTACACATAGCACGGTCAACATACATTGTACTACAGTATGGTGTTATTCAAAGTGCAGTAAAACTCTTTCCAACAAACCCCATGAGCGCATATAAAAAATCATTGCATGACGATTTATAACACTAGCAAATGGCCGAACTAAGTGAACGCATATATCTGATAAAAAAAAACACAAGCATGACATCAGTGTGACATTCAGGAATCTGACTCGATGACATTTAGCAGCCAACCTCAGAGCCGATGCTCAAGTATAGCAGCCAACTGTTTCACCAGCAGCTAGAGAGGTTGTCTTCATGCTGTAAATAATCACAGATTAATTTTTTCAGCCACAGGCAGTTTGAAGAACACGACATTGAGAAGTAGACAGCTTAGACGATTATGGCTCAAGGATGGTTATTCCAGAAAGGTTTTTTTTTGAGTTTTTGACCGAACAGTATGACCGATAATGAAATCTGAAAGAATCACCATGACTATGCATGACTCACTAACCATTAACTACAACAATGAGAACCTCCAGGTAGAAGCTGATACAATTACAAAATCTGTAAAACCAAGGTTTTTTTTAGATAGACCTTTTCTTTATAGTTGCCTGTAATTATAATTGTGCCCTCGATGGGGAACCATAGCCAGTTAGTGTACTCCATGCTTTCAAAGGGTTGTGGTCAATGCCGTGCTAAATATTCATGGACGCTTTATAACACTTTGTTTTTAGAATACTGTATAAAAACTATACTTAATAAAGTTTTGGAGTTTTGATTCATTCTTGTGATTTAGTTGATAAAAGAGTTTTCTCTCTCTTTGTTCTGAATATGGATGTTTTCATTTTCAACCCCAGGCCTCAAAACTGCACATCATTACTCCCTACTTACTGACCAAATAACGATAATAACCCAGGTGTGCAGAATGCAAGTCCTGTAAGAAGGTTCAACCTTAAACATCCATAATGAAATTCGTCTCCTTGCAAATCAATTTGTTCCTGGGCGAATTGATTTAAATGTAGGTATTGCGATCGCATATCACCGCAGTTTCTCATGTTGTCATGAAATATTCATACCTGAAATGGAGATCGGGTCTAATAGCGAATAACAAGGTGTATACCCTAAAATTCTGGTTAAGGCTAACCTACAAAACGTGCTTGCATGGATGTAGTTGTGGTCTGAGAGTACCAGAAGTCAACTCGGTGCATGGTTTACGTGTCCAGTATTTTCGATCCACCTACAGGTCAATGTGACACGCACATACGCGTCATACAAATTAGCAATGAAATAAAGATATTGCTCCATGCTACATGTACATCGCCTAATAATTACCGTTCATGAACTATTTGTACTCTCTCTCTCTCTCTCTCTCTCTGTCTCAATAGCACTGCTTCACATGCCACGCTTGCTTGTTCTTCTTTACTTTATTCTAATATCCATTTTTTCTTACCTAAATGACCTTACTCCATTAATAAGCCTGTTACCTTATGTATACTTAATATTTAAGTTATTTTCGGTACATTCATAATAAATTGTTGATATATTTTTCTCACATACTCCTTAAGCCTAGCTGACACGAGTCTTTGAAATCGACAAGAGGAATGTACACCGGGCAAATTAATTCCGTAAGCCGCATTCAAACGATGTAATCTGTCGAATGCTACCAATGCACGTAATAAGGAATGTCCTATTTTTTCTTCCACTTGTCGAATTCGACCGGTCGACTCAACAGTCGCACTGTGTGGACGCGACTTGACACATGACCCGAACACTGATGTAATCATGTGGTGTTGTTATCAACCATGAAGTTTCTCAAATGTTTCTTTGAGAAAAACTACAGTCTAAAGATCGCCACAGTCCGTTTTATGCTGCTTATGATTACAATTCATCCTCTTTATGGTTTTCTTTCCAAGATTTTGTGTCTACCGGTCTGCCTTCAGAACTACACTGTTTTATACAGTACGTAGTGTTCAGTACGCGTAGATGGTGGAGTCAGTAGCTCTCAGTTCGGCGTGTTGTGGGTCAGGCAGCGCTGAGATGAGAGAGGTAAGGTAGATAACACTGACGATGTTAACACAACCCCGAGGAGGGTAGGGACACTACACACGGGCTGTAACCCGAACCGCCGGGCCTACAACCCAGAGTGCTTTCCCAAATATAGACTGCTTTAGCAGGGGGTGAAGACAGTAATCTTCGCGTTGGTGTGTACGCTAAACAGAATCTATACAGGTTTCTAGCGAGTGTGTATATGCAGTGCTTCAGACACAGATCCGTGTAATAATAAGCCATACAGCGGACTTCAATGAAACCTCTGCACCTACAAACTACAATTAGGCTAACCTGTGGTCAGGCTACATGTGGAATATATATGTCTAAGCGCCTCGTGCATTTTTTGTAAATAAGTGGGGACAGAAGTTCATGCAATCCCAAAATCCTATTTCTCAACGTGAACTTCCTTCAAAATGCATAATAGGACTTAGACGTGCACACGTGTCTATGTGGTAACGTGTAAATATAGCTCTAAAACGTGATTTCGCCTTACATGAATTTCACGCTGAAATCCCCGCCCTCGGTTATTGGTCCGAAGTCTACTTTTCCTGCTATTATACTGAGGTAGTCCTACGCGGTATGAGGAAAATCATCTTTTATGAAAGCATGAATGTCAGACACATATATTCTCGGCGGAAAGAAATCAAAAGTGCACCCCCCACCCACCACCATTGGAAGTGTCCTTTCCGAATGTTAATATATGCAGTTTTGATATTCTTCCTAATCTCTGTTCATATGGTAGTCAATAAGCCATATTTCTAAAAGAAAACCATGTTATGTGTAGCTATGTTACCAGAAAAAATGAGACAACCAACAGTTTTCCCACATTGCATTTACAAAACGTTCTTTTGAGATTCCAACATGTACCTGGTCGCGCTATAAAATTAAAACCAGATTACATGTGGAATGAGATAAGTCGTCTTTAACAAAAGCCAGTTCTACAGACAGAAACATCACAAAAACTACGCAACATCAACACTTTGTTCCACAGTGAATATAAAGGATTGGAGATTCATAATATTAACACATTAGATGGATCATTCACGACATAATGAAAATTCACAGACGATTGGATGCATCATAGAAAAGAAGTAGATCGTTTTTGTTACAAGTCGATATTCAACACGAGTTCATAACCGATGAAAACATTTTAATCAGCTGAGAATGCATTATCTGTATACCAGTTAAAAAGAAAAACAAATATACATCCAGCCTCCATTTATCAGCTACAAATGTACTGTTAACGTCTTGGGACCTGGCGAAAGAGGAATGTTGTGCAAAAAATGCCCTACAAAAAACTCAAAGTATAGGATAATTAGTATAAATAAACAGCCGTAAAGATATCTGCATGATATATACTTGCCAATATTGTTGCATGTCACGTAAATACGATTGTAAAATAAAATACATGCGCCAAGTTACAAAATGTCTGTCTCGTCACTTCCTAAAAACTCATCACGCAATTGCGAAACTGTTCCAGCAAAAACTTCCGCCTTGAAACAGGTGGGCCTCATCGACGGGATTTCAAAAGACATCAAGCATTGCATATTCCCTGCAGATACGCTAACACGAGTGGAAATATAAAGATGTTTGTCATTTTTACATTAAGCTGGACAAATTTCGAACAGTTCGTGGCCAGGAGCGATGCCATTACGGCAGGGGTTTAACGACTTGTTCGGGAGTATCTACTAAAATCTGTTACACGTCAATATAGCTATACAGTGCAGTCGTCGTGCCAGCTACTGGGTTTAGGCGCGAGAGGATGCCAACTCCGTAACATATTGGAAGATGCCAAACACCAGGGGTCGCCAGAAGTAGAAAAAGTCATTACCGGTACACCGTATAGCTGTGGGTATGTGCAGCAGGGAACGTTTTGGTCAGGATTTATACCTATATTTCCTCAGTGTCATGTGTTTCTACAGTTGTTTATTTAGCTCGGTGTTCGGCTTTAGGAGATCTGTTTTAGTGTTAATTGTTTCGTTAGCTTGTCAATATAATAGACCTACCTGGGATCAAACCCAAGTTAAACACCACATAATTCACTCGGTCGTAAACGAAGGCGTCCTTTGACACTCCCAGTGTATTAATACATTACTCACGTGACAGATTAATCTACACAAAGCCTTATCAAAACCAAACCTGAGCTTTACTCTCAGTGTTCTGGTCTACAACACCGTTCATCACATGTGCCACAAAGTCCTAAGCTTCCATCTTCCTGAGCGATAGGGCCCCTACAGATGTTTTAAATATTTCTTTTCCACAGAACGGCGATAGAACAGCAAGCCAGAAACGAGCTTTGTGGATAATTATCCAAAACAGGCTTACAACAAAGACAAAAGGGCTAGTATACCTTCGAACTCGGAGACGCGTCAGCATGGGGTAATTTTAATAGGTATGCTTGACCTTCAGACTAGACATGGCAGTAGTGTAAGTATATTACTTTAGTAATCAAAAAACGTTCTCTCGATATAACACATTTTAACGCAATATTCTGTTAATTATACTGTTGACGTATTGATCAATGTGTATCATTCACAAAAAAGTATGACTGAGTGTATTTACTGACTGGTTACAACTGTTGTCATTACGTAGCTGTCTTACATGTACGCTCCAAACAGCACACACGTTCTGATACACGTACATGTACTTGATTAATACAGTATGATATAATATCAAATAATGTATAGATCACGTGTTTGATTTTACACACTACCTCTCTGTAATAACATTTTTTAAAATTAGGCATGATGTATTCTGATATAGAATACATTGTGGCCTCCCCATCACAGAAGATTTTATTGCCATGTTTAAACCTTCTGTCAGTTATTTATTTAATTATCTGATTGGTCTTTTTCGTCGTTCTTGTCAGTTAAGGTGAACGTTATTTTACCTAACTTTAAAAGAATCACGTTGTTATTTAAGTGAAACATCATCAGTAAAGACCTATAAATATTCCCAGAGACAAGGCAACTTTATTTTTCTCCAGTGAGTTGGAAAAAAATATTTGCCCTTCAGGAGAAAATCCGGTCTTTTTCACTGGGGCCCTCTTAATCCAAAAACCTCCAAATCGAGCGAGCGCTAACCGACAAGCAATTTGTCAAAACTTTTTTGACGATTGATTGATCACTTGCTGTTTTAACGGTTCATATCTGAACCAAAGCTTATCTCCTACCTCAGACTGACTAACTAAAAATACTCAGGGAAAGCCTTTCAGGAATAACAAGCTCTGCAAGCAAACATGGGGTAAGCAATCGTCGAAGATCTGTGATAATGTCATACAGGTTGAAATGTAACAGTCTGATAATTTCAGCCAGTTTTATTGGGTAGTGTTTGAACGAACACAAAACGATGCTAAACGTTTAAAGCACCTTGCTTATGTAACAGTCTGAAGTGAGGTTTTTATTTACACTGCACTGCATCCCAAACGGCCAGCAATTATTACTGCCTAGGTGTTTTTAACGCAGTGTACCTTAGAGTGGGAGTAAGTGATTACTTACCAAATTGTCTACGGATTTGTTCATCTATGGGATATTTATTGCATATATACCAATGGTTCAGTTAAATTTTCCTTATAACTACAAAAGCAGCTTTCATAAAATGTCACTGGCAATCCAAAATATGACCATGCAGTTCTCAACAAATTGATACTAAATCGGTCATTTCAGCATGCACTCGAGATTGTATGTGATAGATGAAGTTTTAATACAAAGGCAGTCAATGATAAAGTGGTATAGGGTGGAGTAGCAGCTTGTGTCCTGTTCCTCACTGACAAATGCATCTCATTTGTGGAGATCAATGGTCTGTGAATAAAGGCATGCTGGATTCAACAGCACATGTGATAACTTTCCATGATTCAAATACTGATAACCACGACTGGCAGGGAGAATTTCAAACAAAAAGGCCGTTCACCGCGCCAGAGGTATACTCTACCCTCGTTCTGGGTCTTCCCGAAGACATTCGAAATTAGTTCTCATTTGTGTCCTTGCGCATACATTAATAGGTCTATACATTATCGCGTGGAACAAACGCGATAAATGTCTACAGATTGTCAATAGATAATCCCCCGCGTCCTGAAGGTGAACATTGAGAAAAGTGTTGTATAATGAAGGTGTGAACCATCTGCTGCTCAAACATACTTATAGTTACCTATACAATACAATAGACGATTTGATCCAAAGGCTGCAATGTTGAATATTCCATCACAGTTCATCCGTTAAATGCAACAGCCGGTAAACGGAGAACAAGTATAGCCCAGAACAAGAAAGCTTGACAAACGACCATCAACATAACAGCTTTGTTATTTTAATGCAGGACAGAAAGGCTCAACGCTCTGACATTTTAGCGGCGATCACGTGATATTAGGTCAATTATATACCTGTTCAGTCCGATTGTAAGGCCATATGATGTTTCTGGACACACATATGTGGCCCGATTGTAAGGTGATATGGGGTGTGTGGTCACATATATACCTGCGCAGTCCGACTGTGAGGCGATAAGGGGTATGTGATCACATATATACCTGTGGTCCGATTGTAAGGCGGTAAGGAGTATGAGGTCACATATAAATCTGTCCAATTGCAAGGTGATACGATGTTTCTGGACATATACATATACACATGGCGATAAGGGGTATATGGTCACATATATACCTGTGGTCCGATTGTAAGGCAATAAGGGGTATGTGGTCACAAATATACCTGCGCAGTCCGATAGTAAGGCAATAAGGGGTATGTGGTCACATATATACCTGCGCAGTCCGACTGTAAAACGATAAGAGTATGTGGAAACACATATATACCTGTGCAGTCCGATCGTATGGCGATAAGGGGTATTTGGTCACATATATACCTGTGCAGTCCGATCGTATGGCGATAAGGGGTATTTGGTCACATATATACCTGTGGTTCGATTGTAAGGCAATAAGGGGTATGTGGTCACAAATATACCTGTGCAGTCCGATAGTAAGGCAATAAGGTTTATTTATTTATTTGATTGGTGTTTTACGCCGTACTCAAGAATACTTCACTTATACGACAGCAGCCAGCATTATGGTGGGTGGAAACCGGGCACAGCCCGGGGGAAACCCACGACCATCCGCAGATTGCTGGAAGACCTTCCCACTTACGGCCGGATAAGGCAATAAGGAGTATGTGGTCACATATATACCTGCGCGGTCCGATAGTAAGACAATAAGGGGTATGTGGTCACATATATACCTGCGCAGTCCGATAGTAAGACAATAAGGGGTATGTGGTCACATATATACCTGCGCAGTCCGATAGTAAGACAATAAGGGGTATGTGGTCGCATATATACCTGTGCAGTCCGATAGTAAGACAATAAGGGGTATGTGGTCACATATATACCTGCGCAGTCCGATAGTAATACAATAAGGGGTACTTGGTCATATATATACCTGTGCAGTCCGATAGTAAGACAATAAGGGGTATGTGGTCACATATATACCTGTGCAGTCCGATAGTAAGACAATGAGGGGTATGTGGTCACATATATACCTGTGCAGTCCGATAGTAAGACAATGAGGGGTATGTGGTCACATATATACCTGCGCAGTCCGATAGTAAGACAATAAGGGGTATGTGGTCACATATATACCTGTGCAGTCCGATAGTAATACAATAAGGGGTATTTGGTCACATATATACCTGTGCAGTCCGATAGTAAGACAATAAGGGGTATTTGGTCACATATATACCTGCGCAGTCCGATAGTAAGACAATAAGGGGTATGTGGTCACATATATACCTGCGCAGTCGATAGTAAGACAATAAGGGGTATGTGGTCACATATATACCTGTGCAGTCCGGCAAACGGTTAATAGTCCTATATAACAGCAGGTGATAATGGTGCCCGAGACAGCTATACATTGTGTCTAATTCCGCTTAACCTGGGGCTAGAGAATGTATATTGATCGTATTGAATTAGATCGCCACTTTGGACATATGTACAGTTGCAATCAAAGCGCAACTGAGATACATATTTTGTTATCAACAACTTATATAGTATCATGGTGCACGATTTGAAGACTGATTTCACTCATTTGCTCAGAACATACCCTACGTCTTTCCAACATCACTGAAACTGCTGACTACTTCTCTTTGCATGATTCCATCTTAATTTCGTACTTTATAAACTGTCTTAGTTCTATGGTAGTCTGCCCTATACTTCGTTTTGGGAACTGGCCTTGCGATTATTGACCTGGAAAATCCATCTTGATAATTGGTTGACGAATGGTATATGACAGGTGATTTGTAGATTCCCCGTCCATATTGTTTCTTGAGCCTTTGTACATGACAACAACAACGACTCTTGTTTGTCTCAGGCCTATCCTCATTAACCAGCGGATCGGCATGGACATATCATATCATATGAGACATTTGTCGGTTTGTTGATCCCATCTGCACGTTCATCCTAACCATACCTTGTGTTCAAGGTTCTCCACCATAAATCACATTGTGAAATGGTTATCATGAATTTTATTAGTAAATCACGTCGCCTTATGTGAAGTTTCACACTTACGAAACAAAGCTACAAAACTGATCTGTAAAGATCAGATTACTCCCCTGGCAGTTCGTCTTTAGGTAAAAACATTGTGCATTCGTGCTTGGATCAAAATTGTCGATGAGCGTGAAAATGTAGCTTATTTGACAGTAGTTTAATTACTCGCGCAACAATGTTTAGCTGAGACAGCGGCGGTCAGTTCTCGGTAGTTGGGCCAATATGTAAATGCCACGAGGATGTCATCGCACTTGAGCGGATTACATTACGAGGGATCTCGGTGGGTAAGGATACCGTGCGATAATAACGACAATTGTAGATGAGAGAGATGAAGATCTTACAGTGCGGAGAGGCTGCTACACCGATGTTAGATATTATCATACAACGTGCTTGTATCTACTAGTACCATGACAGCCAATCTTGCATAGTTACTCCGCTTAATGTAGTAACATGTAACATGGAAGCTACGTGTGCGTTAGATATGAGATATGTTTCACTCTTCCCAGTTTTGAAGTTAACTTTACGTTAGATATGAGACCTGTTTCAATTCTTCCCAGCTTAGCTTACAGTTAACGTGGAAGTTACGTGTACGCTAGATATGAGATCTGTTTCATTTCTTCTCAGCTTAGCTTTCAGTTAACGTGGAAGTTACTTGTACGTTAGATATGAGATCTTTTTCATTCTTCTCATCTTAGCTTTCAGTTAACGTGGAAGTACGTTAGATATGAGATCTTTTTCATTCCTCTCAGCTAAGCTTTCAGTTAACGTGGAAATTATGTGTACGTTAGATATGAGATCTGTTTCATTCTTCCCAGCTTCGCTTTCAGTTAATGTGGAAGTTCCGTGTACGTTACATATGAAATCTGTTTCATTTTTCTCAGCTTAGCTTTCAGTCAACGTGGAAGTTACGTGTACGTTAGATATGTGATCTGTTTCACTTTTCCCAGCTTAACTGACAGTTAACGTCGAAGTTACGTGTGCGTCAGATATGAGATCTGTTTCATTTCTTCCCAGCTTAGCTTACAGTTAATGTAGACTAAGCGATCTGAGAACTATACGTGTAACTAAGTCCGCTGAGAAAGCGTTCCCAGCGGCAAGTTGTTGGGAGATAGACCCTGTATTAACTTCCTAGTCCAAACAATATAAAGTGCAGTTTACTATACTAGGATAAGGCTGGTCTTAAGATTTAAATATGCCCCAACTTTTACGCTTTTGGAACAATTGGCCCTGTGATCTTAATACAGTAGTTCACTGAAGGATAAAGCGTGAACAGAGTGAGGGAAAGATAAACGTCGCAGTTTCCATTTCATTATTGACTCTATCTTGACGACGCATAGTCAATGCCTGGACGCGTCACCTTACGTGAAAAATGGAACAGATTCGTCGCGAGGCATGACGTCATTATATGTTGTTGCGCATATTGCTTTAACGTTGTAAGTGCATTAATGGAATGGGTCTGTTAACTCTGGAATAGGCTTCAATATTATATTTAGCTTAACATTATTTAAACCTCAGCAGAACCAATCTTCATGGTATCGCTACACAACCAAGCGACCTATGCAGACGACTGAGCTCTTGTTGGGAAATTAACTTGTGACTGTTTCAGTGAAGATTAACTAACGTAAAGGCGTACTGGCTGATTCACAGATGGACTGATTTACTGACAGGCAAAAAAGTAAATTACATCATGGAATTTGATATAAAAGTACAAACTAATGGAAAGTCAGTTCGGTTGGAAAATTATCTCAAGCCGGTTCTACGAGGAATTGATATACTGGTTACCAATGAGAATGAACTAGTCTGTGTTAGAGCTAAGACTAGTGTAATACAGCAGTCAAGAAAAGGCATATCAAGTGTAAATGTTATTATGTACAAATCACCAGAGCTTTAGTCTTTTATGCAATTTACTTCATGGTTTCTAGTCATTGTCGGTATTTATATATGTCTAGTTATGTTCTTTATATATGTATACATATATCTCAAACGGGACAGAAAAAATTCTACCTAGACATTGTTTCCATTTAACTGTCACTCATGTTTTGTTTGTAACTTTAAATCAAGGACAAAATTCCTTAAATGGCATGACCTTCCACTTGAACTTAACATAGTCATAGATATGTAAGGTCTATATATGTATCACATTTTCACAAGTAGAACATAGCCTTCATGCGAACTATGCACAATACTAAAACCTAACTGGACAGTGAAACTGCGGACATGTGGCGAGCAAGTCTCCCAGATGGCAGCAGTTAGCAAGGCTCAAACTCTCAACACGGCCAGCTGTGGGCAGAAGTGTTCACAATGCGCATGCGTTAGTCATACACAAGCCAAATGTGTAGCACGCAACAAGCCAACATGTATGTAATACATTGGGTGAGCCACTGCACAGTAACTGTATCGTCTGTTGGTAGTGTTTGGTGTGGTAAGTATTATGCGAAAACAGGGCGTGGATTAATACACAAACGGGACCAGATAGACGTGCACGGTTTTCAAGGTCGTATACGGCGTAAAGAGTCACGGAAAAAAGCGGGGGTGGTTGTTAGTTGGGGGGTCATCACGTGTTAACCATCAACACACGGAAATAATCAATATAACTACCGTTTTCGGCTGCTGTCAATTGGTCATTCCGCAAAGCTGGAAGTAATACAATGAAATACATTAGTCATTTTCTTTGAATATACATAGATAAAATCAAGAAAGCATTTTCAGGTAAAACATCCTCTACTCTTTCCTCATGTAACTGAGGACCGGCATAAGGTCATAATTACACAGCCAGTATATGTAATGGCAAATCGCTAACATTGGTTCGTTATGGTTTTATCTACAGGTAAATGATACATAATTTTTTTTTTATGAAATTTTGAGATAACATATATTTATGCTTAGTGCATATTCTCACATTCCTCTAGAATATGACTGAAATAATATTTGGCAATGTGTCCTTAAACCTCAATTATTCGTTTATTTATTCTCACACTAGGGTGATATTTACGGTAACATTTCATACTTCATCCAATACGAGCTACCACGCAACCTGGTTGCGTTATTATTAGCATGCATAAAGATAGTGTACAAGCTCACAAATTATCCAGATGATCTTTAAAAATTATATTCCAGCATCCGTGATCTAGGATCCAGGGAAGATACAAATGTACAAATCCAAACAATAAAACACCTAAACCAATTTACCCCGAATAAACACTGATAAATAATTCCAAACTTAACAATGGACTTCTTGTCATCAGCGCTAGCGAACACCTGTTTGACAACTGGCTCTAACAAAATGCAATTACCCTTCATATATCCTCTACAATGTACCTTTGGTGAAGGATTGATAAAGACTTAGAGCAAAGGGGCCGATTATTCTTACGTTGCACGTTCTTTTTCTTGAAGATTGACAGACTGATGAACCAGTATGCACAAATGTACTGCACCACATTTACTGAGACGACCAAGTCGTAAAATCGTCCAGAAGACGCTCCTCATTTTTATTATATACACACTTTAATCTCTACATGCAGGTCCCGTATAAACTTAACAATGTCATGTTTTTTTTTTATACAATACGATTTATTCACACGACGTTTGCAGACATACAGAGACTGCGCACTTCAGAGCCATCTATTCAACTTAGACAAAGAAACTGAAATATTAACGCCACATATGTTTAAAATCCTTTAAAACATGTAGCATACATTTTGGTAAATAATTGCCAAATTACTTCACATGTGTTTTCGAACTGCACGTATGAAGGTTGGCAAATGTCCGTCACAGCGCCATAGGCAATTTCGCTAAGGATGCCATTATCTGTACCGCTAAACCACTACATGTCAGGTTCATTTAAACCAGTTCACCACATGGGCACACCGTACTGGAGTCAGTACACAAATTGTGTGAATTGTGTATTAGTGCAACGACACAAGTTAAAATGAGAGATGAATTATATATCACACGTGAAGTCGGTTTACTTTTGTATTGGAGAAAATCGATTGTTAATTTGTCTGACACGGAACAACATCCGGTGGTGACTGGACTTTGTTGTTGGTCAGCGGTTTAGATTTGGCATAGAAGTGATATGGCATTGAAATGCTTCAAAAAAGGAACATCTTGCAATTATCAAGTCATATGGATTTGTGTATATGAGTGTATATGAGTGACTGAGTGTATATCTGCCTTACAGAGTTGCTTACTTTCAGTACACTGTGTTTTTCTTATATATTCTTCTCGGGGTAACGTTGTATGCGCGCATTAAAGGCCTGTGTACTGTCAGTATGTAGATTCGCCGAAAGCTTTGCGGCCTATACAATAAGCCCTGTATCTTTAGGCGTGTATATCTTCATTTCCTCCTCTGGCCAGCGATCAATACTGATCAGGTATATATATGACATCTTCTTCAGCCGATAAACACGATAGTCTTTGTACGTGAATTATATCGGCGATAACTCGATATCACAAAACAGTTTACCTTAACTATGTTCGAGTCAGCGTATGTACATGAAGTCTTGGAATATGAACTGGGTATGTCAAGTGCATAACCGTAACAACAGAAACTAACATGGTCGGTATATGTAACAGTCTGATTCATCGACCTATTTGGAATATTTTGTGTCAACATTCCTACCTAACATGTACATGCAGTCGTTTACAGGTCATCTCCGCCAAACCTCCGTCAACATAAAGTTGAATGAGAGACTTCACTCAGGAAAGCAAAATGCCAACATTGCAATGAAACTAACTGAATATAACACCGGATAGAAACCGTTTTTTCCTAAAAAAAATATGCAAGACGTTGGAGACAGTAATATGTTAAATTAATCATCATATAAGATTCATTTGTATACATAACGACAGGCGCTATCGTCGAAGCAGCCTCTTAGGTAAAACATGCTATCATTTAGCATTGTTTCGTAAGAGAATAAAACTATTCACTGAAGAAGAGGTGTGTAGGTAGACAAGTGCAGACAATATACACCTTGGTAAAGATACAATACATGAGCATCCAGCCCAGACCAGCACCCTTTGTACCCCATCAGCCTCCGTCTCAGCCCGCTACCGTACCATGCAAACTGCACCGTCGCCATGACAACGGCCTACAGGTATCAAGATAAATGGACTGCCGTTTTGGCAGCGAAATCTGGTCATACGGAGAACCCATTAACACGAGCTCGAGTTATTTTGACTACTAGCTCCTGCTCATAATTCAAGCGACTTCTCTCTTCTATTTCCCTCCCCGTA
Organism: Liolophura sinensis; assembly: GCF_032854445.1. Lineage (NCBI taxonomy): Eukaryota > Metazoa > Mollusca > Polyplacophora > Chitonida > Chitonidae > Liolophura > Liolophura sinensis. The sequence continues at coordinate 7,928,418 of NC_088303.1, read as the reverse complement.
ACAGCTTGTTTCGCTTTTTGTTCAGATCAGACGAGCATGTTTAGCTCAGAGAAGTGGTGGCTCTTCCATTTCAATGTAGACGTTCGCGGCATTTACCAACATCATTGCCACCGGTAACCTTTAGCGTATGTTGAACATTCTTGTGGAATGCGCATTATATCGTGAACAATGTATATATTTGACATCGCTCAGTGACTCGAGTATAATGAAGGTCTTAAGTACTGCCATGAACAGTCGTAGTTATCTCGGCTGAGTTACAATTGACAGATGTCAATCCATATAGGCTATGTGCAAAGTTGTCATCCGCCTGAACCTCTGTACTTGTGAGAACATAATCTGCTACGGTTATTTCAATGCCTTGGACTCTATATGATCGAAAAAAGCGATGTATTCCCATCACTTAATTTACAAATCAGACATAGCGGTATTACAACGAGGGCAACATGTAGAGACGCCATTCTTATTTATATTCATTCAGAATAGATTTACATTGATTAGTCTTATTTGTGAAAATGATTTAAGATTAAATTTCCCAATCATGAATCATACAGATTACATTTTTGTCTTTAACATGACAATTCCGGTGCTTCCTGCTTTTGTTATCTGTAAGACATCGCTGAAGAATATATATATGTATATGTATGAAGAGTGCTTCTTTCAGTTGTATATTCATGTATTTGGTAAAACCTTCATGACTCTGCCGGCAAAACATGTGCATGCTCGTGGGTTCCTCCAGGGCTCTACCCCGTTTCCAAGGCACTGGCAAGGGATTTAAATAACCCTGATACACGGTATCTGATTCACTTTTCACAGTCGTAGATGTGCGCATGATGCACATCATTGAGTGGCCATTTGCGTCAAAAATAAACTGTATAATCACCAACCGCAAGAAAACAGAGCTGTTTGCAGACGACAGTGACGTCATCATCGAGTGAGCCTGCTCGTCGAGCAGAGCAGTAGGAGCAAGGCCTGGTAATCGTTCCGCACACTATACCTGTTCTTTGGTATTCGGGCGGGCCTTGGTTACACGTGATCAGTGCACGAGTACTTAAGCATCATTAACACCAGGAATAATACTTTGTCACGTCAGCTTATGATTGAATTTCACGCGGATAAGCTTCTCCAAAACAACTCACTTTGGCTCTGTTCGTGAAATGCAGTTGCATTTTACGCCATACATTCTTTTGCAAATACATATGACCTGCTCCTACGATTTTGTTGAAGTTTCGTAGTAACTCAAAATGCAACGCACCCTGGAAAACTACACAATTAAAATTATACTGACATCAGCAACAACAATTCTAGACAGCAACTTCGTAATTTTAACTCTAAGGACTGTCCCTCACCTTTCTAACGTGCGATGTATTTGATGTGTCAAAGGCACTTACACTCAGTGAAAGGGAGAACCGCTTAAATAAAATTACATACTCAGTTATTGCCTTACGGCGCAGAATTCACAAATACACCAAAGCAGCTCAAAATAAATATCAAAATCAATTGACTACGCCACCAATTTTCTGTAGTCCTCCGCAAACACGTGGAATACAAAGTCGAAAATAACCTTAGCCTATACCGCGAAAACCCAGGTTTGGCGAAGCCTAGATCTGGGTCCGGAAGTTACGTGTTTCGGCCAAAGGAAATACACTTCTCAATCAAAAAGTATCTGGAGAAGATGGGAAACTTTTGGTATCAGATGACCTACAAACAAAAAATTCAATCAGAAGTTTAGTCCTTTATAACAACAGAACGGTCGTTTTAGGGCAACGGGCCAAACTGGATAGTCAGCCAAGAAACATCACTCCCGCCCACTGGTCAGATACGGCTGCCAAAACAGCATATGTCCGCCAGAGAGCTCTTCCAGGTTAGTCTGTCTTAAGACGGTTTCAGGCATCTTAATAGATCCCTTGAGCCCAGAATCAACTAAACCTCAGTCTTGGTCATAAGAGATCTAGATAAAAGTATCGGATGTCTGTATTTATTGAGGATTGTTGAGAAATGATCTTAAATTACCACGAAAATGTCCATTTTAATAGCAGAAAAAAAATTAATACATGGAAGAATTGTGAATACATGAATAAACTGTGTACATAAAGGGGGATTATTCACAGAAAATATTATTAATATATAGTTAATAAACCTGCTCGAATATCAGACATGACTTTTGAACATCAGGATTCCATGACAGTATTCAACGTGGCTAATCGTGCATTTTAATACCCAAGATCTATCGTGAAATGAACATTCCCAGTTCAATCATCGCAACAGCCTTTACAAAAAAAAAAAGAAAATTCGACCAAAAAAAACGAAAAGAGAATAGCCTATCTATCAGGTAAGAAATCCTACTGAAAGTGTTGAAAGGAGAATTTCTAAATAATTTAAATAAATTTGAATTCTAAATTTAATATAAAATAACTCTTGATTAATGTCATACCCCAAATCTTTCACTTATACCATGGCGGTCAGTTTTATGGGTGGAGAAAATTGGCTTAGTGAAGTAGCCATATTGTAACAAATTTGACTTATTTTTTATCATAAAATCCAGCATAAAGTCCAGCCTGTCCCACCTCTGCACAGAATTGTAGCACAAAACTCTAAAACACCTTTTATTATGTACAGGTGTGTATGACGTGTTACAGATCATTTTACACCTATCCTTAGTAACCTGTACTATTGTTACCATTACACGTAATTGTAACACAATTTGTCTACAAGGTTAGCCTTCCCTCCATACCTTGTATATACACTGTTGTTACCCTTGCCAAGTATTGTAACACATTCTAATGTCTACACGGTTGTTTGCTATGTGAATGATGCAAGGCCATAACTCACTCTTAGATGCAACTGTATTAGACGGCAGGCAAAAGTGGTTAAAACGTTTTTGATGGCCGTAATAATAAAACAGCTCCGCGAAGAAATCAAGACACACGTGTTCTCTTATTCGTGATGCCTTTTCAACAGGAAATGCCATTCCAAGAAAACTTCTAATGCTTTCCTAGACACAGTTTTGCGAGTTGCGCTTAGCAATTCCGAGAAATCCACTTTGCCACAAAGGGTTACATGGAGACAATAAAGTGCAACGGGCGAGTCCATTCTTGAGTGCTCTGCTTGTGTCACTGTAGTTCAACACTTTCTTGGTCATGTCGATAAAAGGACGACCGCATACGCTGGTTAGCAGGGACTCTTATTATCTCTATACAACACCGATAACCTTGGGGCATTGCTCCCCGGTAAATGCCAGCGGGGAGAGCAAAGCGGCCATCTTGGTACAGGAAAGTACTCGGCATGGTGGCTGGTTCCACGAACAGCTGCGTAATGACAACCGCCGCGTAAAAACCATATACACGCTCAACTTTTTTAAGTTTTACATTCGTTAAACATGTTTAAGACAGAAAGAAAAATGCTTGCTGCTGTGCCTTTAATGCTCAGTTATACTGTCTGTAAATTTCAATGTTTTCGACCTTCCTGTCCGCCTCGCCTAAATCCCCTCCCCTTTCCTCGATCCCCACACTAACAACTCCCTCATCATCTTCTCCCTCGAGCTACCCAGCCCTTAGATCCACCATGGCGTGGGAGGATCACTTGTTGCAGCAAAGGTTGCCCGCATGGTTCACACTCTTGTCGGTACGCTGATTTGCGCCAGAACAGCTTAGGCAGATAACTCGGAAAGAATCTCTCACTCAGGGGTCTTCGACTCCTTGAACTTTCATTGAACTTACTAAGACGTAATGTTTCCTGAGAACCCCTTACGATAGGCAGCGTTTCTCAGTAACAGCGATTTATCGGCGATTTCAGGCCGAACCTTTGTAATCCGCTGTTCGTTTTTGGGTTGCTGTATGTACATACGTTTCAGTGTCTATTTCCAATTATTTCGCCAAGTTCTCCAAGGGAACAAAGAAATGCCTAATGCTTAAATTATGATCCACCTACGTGTCATTTTATAGAATCCCAAGTTCATTTACCTTTATAATAGTCCACATGGAATCCAAATTTCAGCAGGAGGCAGGTTTACAGCCATCTTTACTGTCATGTGCAGAACAGCTCATGTGCAACCTCCAGCGTTAGAAGTTTTCGTTCATACCCACATGATTACAAGTTATGGAAAATTGAAATCGTAACCAAAATTTTAACCAAGATTTTAACTTGGACTAGAGAGATTTACGGGAGAAATTCTCTCGAGAGAAATAACGTGCGGGTACGTAATCATCGTATTGAATTCAAGAAATTTCTTCTTACTTTCGATTTCTACAAGCCCATGTGTGTCATACGATAAATAAAAAACGTATTTCTAAATATCAGCTTGCGGTGTTGGTAAATAACTCAAAGCCTAAATGTACTCATAGATACTCACACGAGAAGGTTTATCTTCCATATACAAATGTAAACATTTCACATAACAAATGAATGGTCTTTGACACAAAAAACGTATCACATGACTTGACCACCATAAAGTATGTGTTGGAGAAAACTGGCTTTGCTCGACCGGTACATATACTTAATATATTAACGTGGATTTGCCTATTACACATCAGCCTGGAGAGAGTGATTAGCAGCGGCTAGCGCTTATGTTATTTTTGAAACATACATATTGAAAAATGTTCCGAAAATACCTTTTTACACCTCAATCGCGCCATTAATCGTGTGAAGTTTCAACAGGACTGTTACAGCGAACCGGGGTTAGATATAAACGCCTGACTATCTCCCGCCAGTGGCGTTCATTTCAACCATCACGTGAGTACAGCTCCTTTCTATAAAGCTTTCAGAGACAGATGTGCTTGCATGTAAAAATATCCCTTAGGCCTTCGGTTAATCGCTCAACGGAATTGTGATAAAAATAAATCCAGGCATAAAGTGGCCGGATGAATGGGCGGGTTAAAGTATACCATTATGCTACTTACTCGTATTATCAGTTCATATAAAGCCTATCTTGCCCAGTAAATCGGTTGGCGTTTTGTAAATCAGATATGGTATATACCTACATATATCTGAATTATATCCATGGTGACTTTTTATCAAAACATGAAATCTATTAGAAGAGCTTGTAAGGGGTCTTGCTGACATCGTCAAAATGAAAGATAGATGGGAATTTACAGGCAGAACAGTATATACCTTGCATGTGTTAACTCCATTGGAACATTACAGGAAATTGCCGTAGAACCACAGGTGGCCCAGTATTCTCTTTACTGAGAACCAAAAATAATATTAGTGTAAGTGTGCGCGGATTCCAAGCAGCACTCATGCTCCACCAAGGTGTTCACGAGTGTAGGCATATATAACCACTGCCAATGGAGGGACGAAAAGCCCTCGATGTAACATGGCATAACACGTAAAAAGCTAAAGTAACACGGGACTACTTCTTTAGCAAAACATAACACTGAAAAGTAAACCGATGAAAGCACCGTTCCTTTCGTTTAAACACTTTACAGTTGCCTTGGCAACGAAATACACTATCACTGTTGGCTGTTGTACTGGTCTTTTCACAGCCGTATTCCCCGTAAGGCCTCTGGAACCAGTCGGTGAAGCAGCATAGTCCAAATACCAGACCTGGGGTTTGGTTCCAAGATGGCCGATGCTGATCATAACATCCCACACCTAGACGAACCGTTTGATCCAGGCTCAGAAAGGCTTAGCTCTTTTCTGTGTTCACTATAGCCAACCATGTCTATATGGAAGATAATACGACTGTAAATCAGACCTATACAGACGTTCGTTCAATCAAGGCCCAGAAAGCGACTCTATTACCTGCAGTATAAGCCGCCATGCAGGGCAATGTCATAATTGATATCTGATCACGTCCATGTACATGTAAACATGGCTACCAGACTTATTTGTGGAAGTGCAAAAATATCGGTTGTGTGTTAAACGCAATACTCGCGGTTACCAAGGCTTTATACAATTCTGAAAATAGCCTAGAGAGCGAGAGAAAGGTGGTTTCTACACATGGCTGCCTCAAAGCCTGATTTTGTCAAATGAATTTAACAAATCGCATACTTTCGGAATGACCACAAAAGTCATTAAGTCATATGTTTTAAGTAACGGAACGCCTCACTCCTCATTGTTTATTCTGGTAAATCGAAAAATGTTTTCCTGCCAAATAGGGATTCGGGCTGAAAACATTAGCTGAAAGCGTGACGAGTAAAACACCACAACTATGAACACATAGTCTGAAACAGATGTGTGCAGGAAAATAATTTCGTCTGTAAATTATTATTATAACACCAGACGGTCGAGTTATGACGAACACATGTATCTGTAACTCCGATTAATTCTAAACTGATTTTAGTGCCTGTAACTGTAGAACATATACGTTTGACTAGAGCATGAGATAGACAAAATCTCTCGAGAGTCTGTGACTCAAGACTAAATATTACCTTACACATGCGCAAAACACAATTTCCTCTTAACATCCAAAAAATGTGTGCATGTAAATATACATGTGCACTGAAATACATTTTGGTCACATTTTCCCATACGTGCGCGCATAAATTACTTTTTCAATAACATACGACACCAGTAAGACGAGCTTTTCACATGATGATGAATGATGATGAATTTAAAAAGTTTATTTCAGATTGGGAAAACTAGGAGAAAGTAAATGAAAACAGCACAGTGTATAACTTTCTTATGCAGCTAAACATGTCGACTGCTGACTCTTTTGGAAGGAAAGCAGCGCTAACAGCCTGTCGTTATGCTAATACCAGGCGAGTACGTATTTTGCTTGAAACTCCGCACCGAAACCTATATACATAATACATCTGACAGAATTCTGCTGCACACCAAAATTGAAGAGCGGTCTTCATACAATGCTATGGTATACCTCAGGGATGGTTATACTCAACAATGATACCGTGGATCCTGTACACCTCTAATGGATTTGAATAATTGGCTAAATGCCCAACGGGACAAAAAAATCCGTTACTAAGAGAAATAGTTTGAGGCGTGAGAGAGGGAGACCGTGAAAGCACGTTTCAGCATCGCAATCACCCTTGGCAGGTACTATAGCATTTCAGCACATCTTCAGTCATCGATGAATGCGTCGATCAGTTGGCATTCATCTGATCGAATGTTCCTTTCCCGATACGAATAGATATCTATATATTAATAGACAACAAAGTAACTCGCTCTGTATACACTGGCCAACACCTGTTTCAGCGGACGACTGACTTCGTATATAAAAGTGTTAAAAATTAAGATGCATGTAACCATCACAGTACACACCATTCACATCGTTATTCAAGAATCCAGTAAATCAGTATATTGGAAATCTCTCAGCCTGAAAGGAGATTTATTCAATTGTAAATTGACATTGTCAGAAGGTGGACAAACAGAAGGCCACTAGTGCCTAAATAAACAGCAAGAAATGGTGACGTGTTGTGTAAAGATCACGTGTACAGATGACGTACGTCAGTGACGTGATCTCAAATTGCGTGAAAGTATCAATGGAATATGACACTAAGCTAGTGACTAACACGGTTTTTTCTTCTTCTTGCATTTGTCTTTCTTCTTTGCTTTGGTGGTGATGGTGAGAAAGGAGGGGTTGGTATACTCCAAAGCTCATACATTTTAGGGTTTAAACAACAGCACGGAAATGTACTGTACCAGAGACAAGGAGACTTTGGTTGTTTCAGCAAACCCAGTTTAGGTTAAGTGGATATTATTAATTACCCAGTGTTTTCCACTATTATGTATGTTTATTAATATATTAAAATCACCGGATTAACAGTGTTTCCTCATATCTGCATTGTATATTTACATAGAGAACATCTGCATATAGCAGCAGTGATAAGCAAATTATTGTTGATAATATAGTATTTGTGTTTGTGTTTTGTACAAACACCTCACCAGCTATCTAATACTACATGACGCCTTAACAGTTCTTACGAAGGTAATAGCCGACAGCTTTGTCACAATAATGAAGAGTAGAATTACGCAGAAAAATCTCACATGAGTAACTAAGGTCAGCCTGGTGACCGGGATGTTTCTGTAAAGTCGTGACAACAATAGGTAATCATGCGGGATTATGCACCCCATAATGAAGAAGAAGAAATCCCCATCAACAAGAATGCGTACAACGCCCTCCCATATAGAGCTGCTCGTCTCAGCTAAAATCATTCGAGCAAACAGAAACGTGCAGCCAGGTACTTATGACATTAGTCTATCTAGCTGTACAGTGCCTATGCATCATATTTTAATTCACAAAATAATAAAAACTATGGCAAAATTTTATGCTTGTTCTATCATCAACCACGGATAAGATACATCAAAAATATGAGTAAGTGAGTGCTGGGGGTTTAACGTTGTACATAACAATTTTTCAGTCATATAACGACGAAAGAGTCCTTAGGGTGCATGTATGTGTAATGTGTCTTCTTGTATGCAGGATTTCCACCGTTCTTTTATTTAGTGCCGCTTCACTGAGACGACTTACCGAAGGCAAGTAAGTCGCCCCGCCCGAGGCCATCCATGGTAGATGGTATTCTATAAATCACCAGGTGATACCCCAGATTTCCGCACCACCACCACCACCCCGCCCCACTCAACCCCCCAACCTCACTCCAAAATCTGTCCTCTCTGTATAACCTTTCCAGACAGGAGGAACTGATAAGTGTATGCTTATGCATGGAAACATGAAACCACGGAGAGTACACGGCACGTTAAGAGTATTGCCTGAGGACAAATTGTATGGGTGTTTTTCAAATGTGAATATTGCGGGAATCAAAAACATGTAAAGCAAACTATAATAAAGCACTTAGTCTGAGGTTTTGTGATTGGGAAAATCCATGCAGCTGAGTCCAGTTGTAAGACTCGTTAGTTCACTCTAAAATTTCACTTTTTTATTAGAATGACACTGACATTTAACATTTAAGTCGGCCTACTAACTTTTAATATACTGCTGAACGATCGACTTCTGCCTCCTGCACAACGGCCTCTGACATTTATATTGATTACAAATGCTCCATGCAGGTGTGAGATCAAAGCATCAATTGCGAATATTCCTGTACCAGCCGTCCACTCTCAGACAGAATCCCAAACATATAGTTGCACAAATGTAACGTTTCCATAACAGCTGTTGACATCAATTTCCAGTGAAATAAAGAGTAAAAAATACAAACCTAATAAACAAGACAGGATAAGAGAAAATCAATGACAAGCCTTTCAGCTGTGTTGAGAAGACGTAGACGATGTTTTAGACATAGAAATTAAAATTAATATTTTACGGTGGTTCATAGCCAAACATCGGGTCAAACATACAGCAGCTATACCATGAACTTCCGGTCCAGTTCAAGGACAAATGTCGTCGACGTCGACAAAAGTTGTACTGTAACTCTTCACAAGAGCACCATATTATAGGGTCTATACCAGTCTGACAGATCACTGATATTTAGATCGTCCACAGAGCTGTGGTTAATATAAATATAATTACGAATTATTACTTTCATAGTTTTATAGGCGCTCCATTTGGCGATATCAGGGTTTCCGTAACTGTTCAAAATCACCGTCATGGAATTCATACATTATGAGGCATGTATATCTGGTGTGTCTTGAACTTGAATTTCGACGAAATAACACCAGTAAACAGGAAAATCATAGAGCAAGAAGGAATATTACTGACGGGTAGACTGTGCGTGGCCGCTATAGTATCGACCTGTGCCACCAGCTGTCAGCACTGGTTATCGACTCCCGGAGAACTGTCAATCAACAGTCTGTTCGGGTTACGTAATGTTTGAAGAGCAGCCAAAGCATTCCCACAAGGACTACATGACAAATTTGCCGACATCTAAATGCTCCTCTCGGGAAATGTGGACTTGAACAAGTGTACTACCGTGTAACCTCAATGGCTCCAGATATCGGCGTGTAGATGCCGTCTACAGGTATTTAAAGCCAGTCAAATTGCCTGGACTTACGTGAGCGGATATGCTGGTTTTACGGACGTGAGTGGATATGCTGGTTTTGATTTTGCTTTCATTTGCATTGATCAGGCCGACGCACACTAGAACAATCTTCAGCCAAACAAAGGAAAAAACAAAAGAAGGAAGCGTCACATCCAGCTGACGAACGAGCGTTGTTAGATGGCAGGAACGAGCAATGCAGATAAGCATTGGTGCTTGTGGAAGTAATATTCTGACCAAAACCATAACCCATTCAGCCATCCTCTTGGTCAGAGTCAAACGTTTGAATCCCACTGTGCCGTCGCCATGGGAACGGTTCCAGCCTCAGCTTGGCACCTGCGTATAAAGCGCGATGCGGCTGACAGATGGATTGGTTGGAATATCGACTCGTTACTTGCAGCTATACACGCAGCTATAACCTTCAGTGTTATTACACACACACACACACACACACACACACACACACACATATATATATATATATATATATATATATATATATATATATATATATATATATATATGTATATATATATAATTGACGGCCTGTAAGATGTCCTAGTTACTTGCAGCTATATAGTATATATATACATAGTATAGTATAGTGTAGTATAGTATAGTATAGTAATAACACTGAACGTTATAGCTGCGTGTATAGTTGCAAGTGACTTGGACATCTTACAGGCCGTCGACTGGTTTGGCAAATAGAGCAGAGAGTGATGTATGTTCGTATAACGCTTTAAGAAGCTCTCTGATATACAAGAAGGCTTTGCATCTGAGTTTAGCATGAACACGACGGCCATGCCTTGTAAACACTGTATCGCAGAAGCCTTGTAACGAGTATATATGGGCTATACACAGCACTCCCGTAAACTCGACAGACGAGCCATTGTTTGGATTGCAACGATTTGCTCTGCTCTATGAATGTACTCTTTTTTGACGTGACGCAAACGGGGCCACACACGCACGTTCCGAATGGGAAACCATTCGAAACGGACTTTCTTGGAATCAGATGCTTGATGCAAAAGTTCTATTGATGCTTTCCGTGACGAGACCAATATATAGAGGTGATGTGACCCAGTTAAGGGTCTACTGCAATATTCCCCACAGTATATTGTGGAAGAATCTCGCGTTGTAACGCAACTATAATACTCACCACTCTTCTGTAAATGGTTTCACGCATTGACTTGGCACAAATACGTTCTGGCTCTCCTACGGGTGAGATTGCCAACTGACTTGGCATATGCGTTTTGACTCATATATGACGGTTCTCCTACAGATGAGGTCACCACCTGACTTGGCACATACGTTCTGACTGCTATAGGGCGGCTCTCCTACCGATGAGATGACCATCTGACTTGACATACGCATTTTGACTCATATATGACGGCTGTCCTACAGGTGAGGTCACCACCTGACTTGTCAAATAGGTTCTGACTGGTATATGCCGACTCTCCTACAGGTGTCGTCGCCACTTGGCATATACGTCCTGACGGCTATATCACGACTCTCCAACAGGTGGGGGGCCTCCGTGGCTCAGTTTGTTAACGCGCTAGCGCAGCGTAATGACCGAGGAGTCTCTCACCAATGCGGTCGCTGTGAGTTCAAGTCCAGCTCATGCTGGCTTCCTCTCCGGCCGTACGTGGGAAGGTCTTCTAGCAACCTGCGGATGGTCGTGGGTTTCCACCCACCATAATGCTCGCCGCCGTCGTATAAGTGAAATATTCTTGAGTACGGGCGTTAAACACCAATCAAATAAATAAATAAATCCTACAGGTGAGGTCACCAACTGACTTGGCATATACGTTTTGACTGATATATGACGGCTCTCCTACAGGTCAGGTTATCACCTGACATGGCATATACGTTCTGACTGATATATGGCGGCTATCCTACAGGTGAGATCACCACCTGCGTTGTGTGAGTGGTGATCATTACACCGCCATATATCAGTCAGAACGTATAGTCAGGTGGTGACCTCACCTTAGGAGGGTCATGACAATAGTCTGTCATATATCAGTCAGAGCGTATAAGCAGAGTCATCTCGCAACCTCAGCTGTAGGAGAGCCGTCATATACCAGTCAGAACGTATATGCCGATACATGATAGCTCTCCTATAGGTGAGGTCGCCCACTGACATATACGTTCTGACTGATACATGGCGGTGTAATAATCACGACTCTCCTACAGGTGAGGTCGCCCGCTGACTTGACATATACGTTCTGACTGATATATGGCTGGGTAATGATCACGACTCTCCTACAGGTGAGGTCGCCCGCTGACTTGACATATACGTTCTGACCGATATATGGCTGGGTAATAATCACGACTCTCCTACAGGTAAGGTCGCCCCCTGACTTGACATATACGTTCTGACTGATATATGGCTGGGTAATGATCACGACTCTCCTACAGGTGAGGTCGCCCCCTGACTTGGCATATACGTTCTGACCGATATATGGCTGGGTAATAATCACGACTCTCCTACAGGTAAGGTCGCCCCCTGACTTGACATATACGTTCTGACTGGTATATGGCTGGGTAATGATCACGACTCTCCTACAGGTGACGTCGCCCGCTGACTTGACATATGCGTTCTGACTGATACATGTCGGTGTAATAATCACGACTCTCCTACAGGTGAGGTCGCCCCCTGACTTGACATATACGTTCTGACCGATATATGGCTGGGTAATGATCACGACTATCCTATAGGTGACGTCGCCCGCTGACTTGACATATACGTTCTGACCGATATATGGCTGGGTAATGACCACGACTCTCCTACAGGTGACGTCGCCCGCTGACTTGACATATACGTTCTGACCGATATATGGCTGGGTAATGACCACGACTCTCCTACAGGTGACGTCGCCCGCTGACTTGACATATACGTTCTGACCGATATATGGCTGGGTAATGACCACGACTCTCCTACAGGTGACGTCGCCCGCTGACTTGACATATACGTTCTGACTGATATATGGCTGGGTAATGATCACGACTCTCCTACAGGTGAGGTCGCCCGCTGACTTGACATATACGTTCTGACCGATATATGGCTGGGTAATAATCACGACTCTCCTACAGGTAAGGTCGCCCCCTGACTTGACATATACGTTCTGACTGATATATGGCTGGGTAATGATCACGACTCTCCTACAGGTGAGGCCGCCATTTGATTTGACATATGCGTTCTGACTGATACATGTCGGTGTAATAATCACGACTCTCCTACAGGTGAGGTCGCCTCTTGACTTGGTATATACTTTCTGACTGATGCATGGTGGTGTATTGATCACGACTCTCCTACAGGTGAGGTCGCCCACCTCACTTGGCATATACGTTCTGACTGATATGTGGCGGAGAAGTGATAACGACTCTCATACGGGTGAGGTTGCCCACCTGACTTGACATACACGTTCTGACCGATATATGGCTGGGTAATAATCACGACTCTCCTACAGGTGACGTCGCCCGCTGACTTGACATATGCGTTCTGACTGATACATGTCGGTGTAATAATCACGACTCTCCTACAGGTGAGGTCGCCCCCTGACTTGGCATATACGTTTTGACCGATATATGGCTGGGTAATAATCACGACTCTCCTACAGGTAAGGTCGCCCCCTGACTTGACATATACGTTCTGACTGATATATGGCTGGGTAATGATCACGACTCTCCTACAGGTGAGGCCGCCATTTGATTTGACATATGCGTTCTGACTGATACATGTCGGTGTAATAATCACGACTCTCCTACAGGTGAGGTCGCCTCTTGACTTGGTATATACTTTCTGACTGATGCATGGTAGTGTATTGATCACGACTCTCCTACAGGTGAGGTCGCCCACCTCACTTGACATATACGTTCTGACTGATATGTGGCGGAGAAGTGATAACGACTCTCATACGGGTGAGGTTGCCCACCTGACTTGACATATACGTTTTAACTGATATATGGCGGTGTAATGATCACGACTCTCATACAGGTGAGGACGCTCTTTGCTTTCTCGATGTTGCGGTTTCCTGATGCGGTTGGTTTTTAATATGTTTTTTTTTCTTTCTTCATTCTCGCTAACCACGTACACATGACATGCGAGGCTACGCTCATGACGCACATTGTGCAGGTTGAGTTCGCTTACCTATAGCCCAGAGCAAAATCCCACAAATATTGAAGCTTCCGGCTCAGAAACAGCGATATGCCAAATGATCTTTCTGTCCGTCGTTCGCAGTTATTCGGGATACCAGACACGAAAGTTTCATCTTCCTTCTGCTCAATGCACATACACTGTACACTGTTACATCTATTGACAAGTTCATAACGTTTACGTCACTAGCGTTTCCTTTTTTTCTGAAATTCCAATCCAAAGCAAAGGGAATGATATATCAACATAAAAGCATTTAGAAGAGTTTATATTAATTTTTGGCTTAAGGTGATGGCCTCAAGCTTTCGACAATCCTATCCTTAGACGTGCATTGGGCGCTTTGTTTCTATGGATATCTGTGTTGCTTGCACAAAAAGAGAATCATATGTGCAGCGTAGTTAGAGCGCAGCTATGACAAATAACGCATATTGCAGGTTGGTACTTTGCATTGTTTTCATGTTTATTTACTGTGATGAAAACACATCAATTCCAGTACTTCTAGACAAGGGACGTCTAATACATTATCATCATAGCATGACTGCACGTTCTCCTACAGTCCAGATAGGACGTCTTTAAACCTAATTTCACTTAAGGCGTGACTCCATTAGCCGTGTGATTTACTACCATTTACGCATATATGTGAATATTTAGAATAAAACCCTAGCTCAGGTCAGTGGACAAGAGGCCGTATTTCACCGGTTTTGTGTGACTATTTGCCTGCTATCAGACTATCGTTGCTGCTCCTGTTTTACTCTGCATACGCTGTATACGATAGTATCCATGTTACTTTATAGTATCGCTGAGGACGCCAAGAGAGGCACTTTTACCATAACACGGAAGACGTCGACTAATTTCTCTGGTCATTCAGATCAACGAGCATGTAATGTCCCACGTGCAAGCTATGTGCGTTCCAAACAGTTGCACGCGCAAGCTATATACTTAAATTCTATACAGTTGCACGTGCACCGGCTATCTAACGCGATTCACTCCTCTTTTTCTGGAACATGACCCAAATCTTCAAACACGTCCAATGCAGACATGACTAACAACTTAGGCTCACTTAATGCCGGGGATTGGCATTTTCGTTTACGTCACCCGCTTTGTGAGAAATGCCTGATCATTCCGATCATACACCAAGAAGAATTACTATGATGCCAGCATCAACACTTAATCATTACTACCAGTGCATGCAGTAGGCCATTAACCTCACAATGGTGCGACTGTGCTTTTGTACTGATGAGTCGACTTTTTGCCCCATTTTAGTTGTCAACATACAGCACACAGGTAAAAGCACACAATTCAAATTGGAATGTCCAAAATCGTCCAGTATTTTAGTTACGAATCGACAATTTGTATTCACCCTCAAGCAGGAATATACAAATTAACTGAAAGTTTTGTAGGGAAATACCCTGCCTCGTAATAGGTATAATCACTCAGTTGATGATTCACACCAAAGTGTTTGTCAGTAAACTGAATGAATAGGCCCTGGTGCGTTTCTTGCCCTTCGTTACAAGCAAAATTTGTGATGTCCACACAATAGAAATCTAACCTTACTCTCGTCTATAATAATGGCACCTGGTTTTTCTGTTTGTTTTGTTTTAGTTTTCCCAGAACGAAGCATCAGAGCGGTATGTTACGTTACTTACAGGGCCTTCCAAGCGATAGCGTTTTACCGTTACGGATGGTGAACCGGAATGAGTATAATTTAATTGCATTACACGTCGGGTTTTTTGCATCTTCCGTAAATATTGCGGCAGCGTCAAAATCGAGATAGCACGTTAGTTGACATGCATTAAACAGTCTAGCATGAATAGAGCTGAACGGAGGTAAGTTTGGCTGCCCTGTTGGACAGATTGTACATATGCTGCGGCTTCGTCCACATTTAGGGTAGCACGACACACAAAAACTATATGATATGAAACGTCACATGTTTAATGGTGCTTCCACGATTGTGTTCGCGTATTAAAACTGGTCGGGATAGCTTGTCACGACATCGTGGAATGTCTCCATGATATGTAAAGACACTACAGTTGGTATCGATTTTTGCCTACAGCATGCACACCAGTAAGCCTATTGACGACGAACGTATAGAAGGCTGCTGGGAGCTCTATGCGGTCGATGCAGCGCATAAGCCGACATGTTGCTCGGTACACTATCTTGTCTTCGTGCTATCAGGCAAGTTCTGGCTACATCGTGTTGCAGGTATGCGGTTAGCTGTAATCGCCCTCCCACTAACTTCAATTAAACAACTCACAGCTGATTCACGCCAAATATGCCACATTCCTTCCGGAAGTAATTCTTTTCACCCTTCTCCAAATTAAATGGAGCCAGACAGTAGTCTCTGAGTCCGAAGACGAACAGGTAAGAGGAAGTTTCGGCTGTGCATGAAGTACGTACCTGTGTAAAATATCTTGCCAGTAATGTCCGAGGTTCAAATCCACTTCCACTAAATATCACTTGAACCTCTACGACGGAGAGAGTGAAGGGCTCTTGAAGAAGTACACAGAACTCCCCCCCCCCTCCCCACCCACACACAAACACACTCACAGAACAAAAATAAAACAATTCAATCAATGTTATAAAAGTGGAATAATTTGGAAATTCGCTAAAGTTTTGCCTGCCTGAAATGCTGAAGTTTGCATGCCTCTTTTACCTTATCTGCTTAAGGTTAGTGTAATGTCTAACTGCTAAATTAAAGTTGGCGAGTTTCCAATTAACGAATCCAAGAATAATCACCTAACCCAACAAACACGGAGTTTGCCAAAGTTCGAAGAATGTTGTTTTGGGAGATACCACAGCTAACTTCTACCACAAATTTGAGCATTAATTGTGGCAGCCAAACGCAGAGTGAGAACATTTTTTGTGGGTATACATCGTGGATATACTTAATCTTGTTCACGTTTGTTGTCTGGAGTATAGAAATATATATGTCACTTTGGAAATGGGGCAGGCTGGAAATACTGAAAGGAACACTTGTTGCAGCTGTCACCACATTGCCCACAGCATGCAGTCATTTGGAATCATTTTGTATAGGATGTCTGTTTTACGGTACCAAGAAAGGGAGACCAATATAAAACGGTTAATGGACGCCATTTAGTATTAACGTTATTTAACAGTATTACAGTTGTTTGGAATGTATACGTTCTGGGTGTAGCAAAGATTCTATGGTGATTGAAAATTGGCCGAGACTACTTTTGTGTTACGGATCAGCAACCTCATATAGAGTCAGGCACATAATTGCCAGCAATACATGTTAACCGTCTAGTCGATTCGGTCACATGCTTTCCTCAAAACAGGAATTAGTGTTATACTGAGAAAATCTGAAATGTGTAAATCTGAAATAACAATGCTTCAGTTACTATTCCGAATGGCGTTGAAATATCCTAACAATGTTCCCAAAGCTGTATACAAGACACCCAATGCCGCTCCAAAGAAGAGCATTTTAGCAATGTTATCAATTTATCCATAATTACGTAACAAAGCCTTGACCACTGACCAATACTAACTGTTCAGTCTTCCTAAATGAGAAGCACACATTGCATTCATGTCTACATCTTGCTGCAAAAATACTGCATTAAAACGCATTTGTAAGCTCTGATATGAACATCTGAAAGAAATATAAATTGAACAGCATTGTTTGCAACTAATCTGAAAGATCTTTGATAGTCAGGCATATATCATTAGTGAATAAATACAGTGCACACATGGAAAGCTCTGTGATAGATTACCATAGCATCTGCACATAAAGTGTTGTATCTGTTCGTGTGCAATTATTGTGTTAGAGCGCATACTAAACTAAACAGTTTCCATGACAACTCCCTACAACAGTGAAATGCAAACATCATAGCAGATAACCTGAAATAAGAGGAAGCAAATAGGCATGACTTGGGCCGTAAACAGAGCAAACATACACATACCGCATATGATAATTATTGCATAATTCCACTAACAAGCATGACCACGTTTCTGTTTGACTATTTTTTTAACGACAACAGATGGATGATTCTGTTTACTTGTCCATCACCGGTGTTATTCTACACAATCCCGGGCTCAGCTAGATGGTCAAAAACTGATAACAAATGAGACTTTCTACCACGACTGCACAATCAGTGCACCTCAGTAAGCAATTAAGACACTTTTATTTCACACAGGCTGACTTAACGACATCAATTTGCATATTGCGGATTTTAAGGATACAGATCTGACCGCAAAAGAAGCTACCTGCCTGGCTGTACGAGAAAATTTTCAGGCGACATGGCCGCGATTGCAATCACCTGATTGGTAAAGGCAAATCACGTTCTCTCGCAAGCCTCCCAACTGCCCATTCGCACCTCTTCTACATCAAACATAACGATAAGACATCGATTTCAGGGGTCACGTGGCTCCGCGGCTAATTACTCGTGAATGACCAAGACACCGATTGTGTACCCCGCACTCGATGATTGTGTGTGCCACGTGCCTGATCATTTACTTGATCATATTCTGTTTTTCTCCCGCCCATCTTTCCGATAAGGCTCTTCCACTTATCGGCGTGGTGAAATCGTTCAGGCCAACATCTCTTTGAACTGCTGTTCGACCCTGATCATTGTAGTACAGGAAGTTATGCCAACATCTGGTATACACACTGATTCTTTTCAATCGTTCCAAGCCCATGCAAGCCCACTTCTGCTCATTCCATTAGAATAGACACGTGTCATCCAGTAAGCTACGATTTGTCTCCAGACGACAGTTTGAAGTCGAAAGAAAATGATTTCTTCTTTGAACAAAATGCGAGCGGGCTAAAGTTGACAAAAGAATATTTAATACTAAATATCTTTTGAGTTGTGGAACTATATGCTTGGCTGTTTCAACACACAATGTCGTTTAATATCTTCTGATTTTGCAGTCTAATTTTCCAAAACAAATGGAATTTATGGAATTAACTGATGTTCACTGTCACTAGCTTAACCTTGAGCAACACTACTGGTTAACATCTCTGGCTGAACCGAGTACATTTTATCGATGCCAGCCTATAATAAAGACTACAACGCCATAATTCCCGCACATTACAAAGACATTCTATGCCCATTTACTGGGTAAATACAAAACCATGGGTGCAAATCAACTCCAACTAGCTGGTTCTATATTTTCACTGACGTTTGTTTTTTAAACAGTGGACAATTTTAGGGGCATACGTGACAAGGACTTGGGGGTTGGAGGTACCAACTTACTACAACTGACAGCAGTCACTCTTATAAAGCCATCTTGTGGATCTGTAGAGTGCTATAGTATCAACCATTTATTCATGCACACTGTATGAACCGTCGCATGATCAACCTTGGATATATAATGTTTACAGTTCAATGTGAGGTAAAAAAAATCGATACCAGTCCCCCGTATTGCTTCGGTTCAACGCACATTGATGAAATGTTGTTTTCCTTCATTACAGCATTCTTGCAATATCGATACAGTCTGAGTTATCTCCTCCTCCCCCCTCCCCCTTTTGCCAAACTAACAAGGCAATAATGCATAAACTATGTGTAAATGTCTTGCTCGATCTCTTGCATGGAAATGCCAACAATCGTACTGGGTGTCAGCTGAAGATGCAAGGTCTATATCATGATATATAGCAGCAATCACTATTCTTTCAGCACAAGGTGTTCGAAAACACCCTTTTGTGCTGTTTGTCTTACTACAGGTTTTTAATTATCTAAAGCAATGAATCAGTCATCTTCAGATAAAAATGTGCACAAAAGGCTGTGTTCCAAAACACCATACCTCTCATTACCCAGCACAATATATATGTCATTCGATCCATTTGAGTGTAGATATATTTTTATACATATTATATATGAACATCCGTGCAATGCCTTTCACATATCTCTGTTGGAAGTGTACAGAGAAGCTTGTTTGAGAACAACAGCTTATGAGTGCTATGTTCACTGTATACGTAACTTACATTACTGTGTAAAGACCGACAATGGATAAAGAGACATTCATTCCTCACAAATAAAGCATGGCGCAGTTTCCGTCGACATGAAACGCTCTATAACCATATATAATGGTTAACAGAAAGAAAAAGTGCAAAATCAAGATATTGATGATCAAGATCTTAAATTAAACTAACGTTTAACATGTAAGGCATATCCGGTGCAGTACATCCTGTGGTATTATGAAGACATTTCGGGTGACAACTGCCAAGAGGCAACAGACAAGAAGGTACACACAAAATCAATTTTAACTGAAACAGATAAAAAAAGCGTTGAAACACTTTCTTGAAATCAATTTTTCTGATCACACTTACCTCCATCTGCATAGGTCTCACAACCGTATCCATCCTGGAGCCCTGTGGTCCAAGTGCCTTCGTAGCGCGCGCCCGATGACGTGCTCTGACGTACGCCGTAGCGGCCTTTGAACCCCTGCGTCCATTCTCCACGGTATACCCAGCGTCCTTTGGCCTCCACCCCAAGGCCATGACGTTTGCCCTGAAACCACTGCCCTTCATAATTATTTCCACTGGGCCACGTGTACACGCCTGAGATCTCGAAGCCACACTGCCAGGCCCCGGAGTATTCCCCTTGTCCCTTGGGGCCTGTACACACCCCGTGACCGTGTGCCTTACCATCTTCCCATCCCCCACAGTACGTTCCCCCATCGTCGAAATCAAAGCGACCGCCTCCGGATGTCATTTAGAAAGCTCGCTGACAGCTTGACATACGGCCAACATCAGAACCTCAGAAAATGCAAGGGAAATATCTGGAGGACAGTTCAGAAAAAATGGCGGAACAAGATCTCAGGTAGATGTGTTTATCAGCAAGCCGGAAACTCGCTTGTCCTAGGACAACGTTGATGTCTCAATGTCGAGAAGTTCATGGAAGCTGAGAGCCACATTGTTTTGAACCAGCCGTCGATGTTGTGATTGCCCCTCCTGAAAGTGGTAGGAATGGACACATAGATCATTGCCCACCAAAACACGGAATCTTCGTCCCTGACATATCCGAAACCTGTGACGATATACTTGGATCTTTGCTTTTCCTTGATCCAGATAGCGACTAGTCCACAAAGTACAGGCAGTTCCGCTCAGCGTTTGCTTCAGAAAGACTTAGACAAGGTCATGGATCCTCCAAGTTACAAGGCAAGCTATGGCGAAAGTCTCTGCTACATGGAACCCCTGTAGGTAGAGAAAAGACGAGTCTGGAAAACAAAACAAAAATATGATGAGGTTTGGAGAGGTATTTAGATCTTTGATAAAAACATAATGATGAACATAGCTGTCGACATGCACATTCAATCCAGTCGACAGTGATGAGAAATCATGGGATAGGTATCTCAACAAATCGCCATTAACAGTGAACTAGGGTTTTCTGCGTTGAACGATATCTGTGACAATATAAAGCAACCTCATGGGGATGCTATGTTACAAACTCTGTACTAGTCCTCCGTAGACGAATACAAATCCATCTTGATCCCATTAACAATTGCAGATCATGTAAAATACGCATCAGCCTATTGACCTATAGTAGGTGAGCCGACAGCTTGACAAGCATTACTGCTCGTACAGCTCGAATACTGGGCTGTATACACCTTCACCGGTATAAGGTAAACGCTGTGTACTGAAGCCAACTATCCCGTTCAGCATACACCCTAAAGCAGCTGGTAGCCTGAGCAGGAGCAGGGCAATGTAATGCCGACACAGCTAGGCATAAAGGAGAGAGTGAGACAGAAAAAAATGTGTGCAGCAGTAGCAACTGAAGCTATGTACGTACATCCTCCCTTCCTGAGGCAGAGCGAGCGGCGTGCTGGTATAAAATGGCGAGCGAAAGTGTATCCCGGTGTTGCTGGACTTGCTCGCTGGCGGATTCCCTGCCTGATGCCGGACAACTTAGTTCTTTTGATGGTAGTTCCCAGGGCTGTTCGTAACAGTTGCTTTTCACCAGCCCAGCGATTGACTCCCAGGTTCAGGGTACGGTCGATATGAGAGCCCAACCCTCGGGGTGTCAGCTAGGCGAGGCCAGGCTGTTCGCTGGTTTCTTCTGGTTCTCCCTCGCCGTACCAGACAGGTCTGACTTCCTCGGCTCCGTCTGCTCAGCGCACTCGCCGAATAAATTATGCTGAGGCGGCCGCCATTCGCTCTGCGTAGAGATGGGATTGTATACAAGCTCCTGTGTACATAATTATCCTTATATGGGCGGGAGATTCTATTGGGTGGAACCTGGGGATGGTTTCTCACCGTTATATCGCACTCTCAAGAGCAGCACGCAACACTCATTACTGCGTGAGTCGCGGGGTATGTTCACTCCCCTGTATACATAGATATATACATATATCTACCTCAGCTGAGCTGTGTATATGGAGATGAGCGTATGCCCGTGGTTAAGCTGTCATGCAGGTACATAGACTTATAGGCGTGAGCTCGTTCAGGACTGTGCACACACAATAAACACATGCTGAAGGTGTTTAACACGATGGACGACTCAGCTAAAACCATGTAGCGTTGTACTGAGGTATACTTATGGCAGATTGTATCTTATTAATACGGATCTAATTCCATATGCTCTTACCCCGCACTGTAGCATATATACGATCATTCAGGTGCTGTGATTATACACGAAACTAAATCACCGGCCCGCGTGTATGCAGAGATTTTAAACAGCTAGAGTTTTTGTATTAGTCTAAAGGGGGTAAGACTTGTACCTGGTCATGCGTAAGTGCCGTTACAAGCGTACCTCGATCACTCATTTGTGACCGTGGCCAAGAAGAGGGTCTGAGAGGAGACGGTATGCCCCACGGCTGACGTGTATACATGTATGTTCTGCTTTACAGTTAAACGTAGAAACCCTCTACCCCTCCATCCATCCCTTGCTTTACACTATATTCCATTACACCATTATACCTATGTGTACTCAGCCATGTTATTTTCCCATCCACGGGCTCTACGTCAAGTTACCCCAATATCCTGATCGTATGATACAGTGCCAAACCAGTACGTCATGGCACATGACAGATATTGAGGGTTAAGATACTGGGATATCGAAGAATAATAAAGGCAACGGCAATTTACCTGGCCGAATATGGCACTTCTATGGATACGTACAGCATCAGTTTCAGATGTTTTAAAGCTTGAACAAACTCCAGCTACGTACATAACATGCACATACACAGGCCTACACATTTTCCCAAAACAGTATAAAAAATAAGCTGGATATTGCATATCAAGACTGAATGACCAGTGTTACAATTACATAACATGATTGAACGATGTTGAATTTCAAAGTTTAACAGGCCTTTCATTTTGCCTGCGACTCTCTAGGGAGAAATTGTTTAATGCGTTAATGATTTTAAATTCATCATAGATACCAATATATTTGATAACATATGATGTTCAGATTCCTGGATGAAATATACTGGGCACCATTTTATGCCTAATATGGAAACTTTAGTAGTATACTCAAATTCCCATACAAGAAATATCACCATATCATCATAACGTAATTTTTATAGTGCGCATTTGTGTTTTCTTTTTAATTTGATGAAATCGTTCATTCATGAACTGGGAAGATACAAGCTCAACAACAGTCACTATACTTTTAATAAAATAATGTGTTAAATAACGGAAGTGGAAAGTCTGTTGCCTAAGTGATACTAGAATGTATTACGTTATTACAGAAAATTCTGTTAGCACAAATATTCTAGGAATTCAACATAAATATTCTGCTGTTTATTTATTTATATATTTATTTGATTGGTTTACGCCGTTTTCAAGAATATTTGAATTATGCGAGGGCGGCGAGAGCTATGGTGGGAGAAAACCGGACAGAGGAACCCACAGCCATCCCACACGTTGCTTGTAGAACTTCCAATGAACGACCGGAGTGGCAGCCAGCATGAACTGGACTTGAACTCACAGTCACCGATGTGGTGAGAGCCTTTTGAGTCACTGTGCAAATTTCATAGTTAACAGAACTGAGGACGTCCTTTAATTGCACGTTTTGTTATCTTTACAGTTGAAGAATGGCATCATATATATATATATAGATTCGCACGTGGGGGCTAGAGGTGAGGTTTGCTACTTCAGATGTTTTATGGAGACCTATACAGGACAGTCATTTTGTTCACAGGTGCATGCAGGGTTTTCAAAATGGAGTGTACGCCAGTTTATGAAAGAAGATACAAGAATCTAGAAAATATACAATATGCCTTAGCAATGAATTGTCAGCGCCCGACACTGCGACATTTTAGTTTAGATGACGGCCTTGTCTGAAGACGTTAATTTTAACTGATGCATCACACCTGTCAATGGTAATATCAGTAGCATTGTGTATCTATTCCAGTAGCGGTTGCGATTTCAAACCCGGCCTTGGACAGGGAATTTGTAGATTTTCCCTCTCTCACGGTTCATGGAGCTTTGGGTGACATTAAACGGCCGACGACCCTCGTGTGGTCGTTTGCACTGCCCTGAGTTCGCTAAAAACTACTTCCACCAATATTGTGTGCATATCTGTACGTCATACGTGAGAAAGATTGTCAGTAACTTGCCGAAGTTCACCGGTTTTTCCCGTGCACAAGGGTTTCTGCCACCCATAATGCACCCATCACACCTGGTACCAGTATAATGTAGTCTATGTGCTCTAGGTATAAAATCAAAATCGTGTTTGAAGGTTTTACGCAACGCAATCTAAACTTCATTATTTTTATATCTTTTATTTTTTTATTTATTTATTTATTTGATTTGTATTTTACGCCGTACTCAAAATTATTTCACTTATACGACGGCGGCCAGCATTATGGTGGGAGGAAACCGGGCAGGGCCCGGGGGAAACCCACGACCATCCGCAGGCTGCTAGCAGACCTTCCCACGTACGGCCGGAGAGGAAGCCAGCATGAGCTGGACTTGAACTCACGGCGACCGTATTGGTGACAGGCTTCTGGGTCATTACGCTGCGCTAGCGCGCTAACCGGCTGACCGGCTGAGCCATGGAGGCCCCATATTTTTTTATGTAGAATATGCATAATGTAATTGTTTGGCATGGTTAAACGGAGTCAAACAAAAAAAAATATGAAGAAATGTGAAAAGAGATAAATTGAATATAGGCAAGCCAGGGTTAATCGTGCGATTGTTCATTGTTTCTGCAGGCATGGTCTTGACCTGAGGATGATAACATTGGCCACAGGCCACGGAGGACAATGTTGATTTCACAGTAGTGACCCGAGACCTCAGGCCGAAGGAAAGTGTCGATTCTGTTGATTTCCTTGTTTTGGATCCAGGCCACAGACCGATGACCACATGTCGAACGACCATTCCTATAATGACCAATTGCAATACTGGGCCTGGTATGTGTGTACCTTATTTATTTACTTATTTGCATGACTCTTATTTAACACGAATGCGTATGTGTATGCATACGCCACATATTACATTTACACATATTACATTACATATAGTCTGCAAGTGGAGGAATCCGGAGTGCAGGGGGTAAACCACTGACCTTTAGTAAACTACTGACGAAGTCTTCCCACGTATTACGTAGAGATATGCACAGGTGCTATAGTGATGAAGAACTAGTGGCCTTCAACTAATGTTACCCTGCTCAAACGACCACACGAGCGTCGTCCAACGCTTATTGCGAACCTACATGACTGTATGCCCGACATGTTTCTCTGTACAGCATTAATGTGAAAAAGTTTATTTTTGGGACTATAATTATCCGGAGTTATTTATTTATTTATTTATTTATTTATTTATTTATTTATTTATTTTATTGGTGTTTTACGCCGTACTCAACATTATTTCACTTATACTACGGCGGCCAGCATTATGGTGGGAGGAAACCGGTCACAGCCGGGGGCAAGCCACGACCATCCGCAGGTTGCTGCCAGGCCTTCACACGTACGGCCGGAGAGGAAGCCAGCATTAGCTGGACTTAAACTTATAGCGACCGCATTGGTGAGAGAGGCCCATGGGTATGCCGTGTTACGAAATTACAGTTACAGTGTTACCAAAATAGCTGAACTCCATATTGTTCTTACTTTAAGTGAAAAACTATACGTCGTGGGGAATATGTTAAATATATTTGACAGTGCGTGAGATTTAGAAGAAAAAAAATACAATATCTGCGACGTCTTGTGAAAATGAAGTATTTGTTTGTTTAGCAAAGAGGATTTACACATTGACGAACTGACGACTTCATACAATGTTCGTCAGTTTTAGCTGAACTTGACAAAGACAATAAAAAATTTACCTCATTGTGAATTGGAAGGCTGGCGATTTCACGGTAGCGCAAAGAAATGGCCCAAGGCGTTATAGTGTGGCGGTAGAAAAGACTATATTATACACTCTTTGTTAATTGTCAGTAACTTAGATCTGAGAACTGGTTCACTCACCCCGGCTTAGCTGTTAGAATTACAGATTTGTTCTCTTACATTAACTAAGATCTCTATCTTGGTCTTTGGTCTGTCACAGCTATGTGCCATGCACATAGGCAGATTTTCCTCAACCTTAAAGTTGTGATGAATTCAAAAAACCTCATTACATGTGAGTGAAGTATAAGCCCGATACCCTCAAATGAAAAGTAAAACAAAGAAAACAAGGTAGAAAAAATCCACACACAAATGTAAAGATCACATACAAAGAAAACCCCACAAAAATGGAACCGATGAATGTTGGGAACAGCAAAACGGCGACAGGACTGTCCCAGATTATAGTAAATAAACTGATTTTAATGTAAAAAGTAAGCTAGTAACATGGCCAAATGATCTTGGAGCTATCATCAAATTAGAGCTTTGCAATACCAATATGTCATAAAAGACAAAAATTTGGTGTGCGTTGTTCTTGGCCTGCAAGTTCGATTAGGATCTTTAAGACTGAAGAAAACTTAAAGGTATCGTGTCACATTCCGTGAGCCTATTGCAGTTAACAAAGCTGTGTTTATCTTCTGGTTGATATTTACTTTTTCAACTTCAACCTTGAGCTTTATTTCATTAGACCCTAAGCCATCGAACATTCCCTGCGTCTTTCTGGCTTCTTTGTTGACTTCTCTTTACCTGAATGCATCATAATTTTTTACATTTTACACATTAAGTCCTCACTGGTTTGTCATGAATGTTGATTTGGGGAATGGTTTTGAGATTGTTGGTTGTAAATGTCCAATATGGTTGACGATCCGGATGCACTGGCAATCAGTCAACGTAATATTTGATATACTGGTACTCATACAAGAATATGCTATTTTTATCTGAGTATCATTTTTTTTTATCTTAACAGAATCCAAGTGGTTGTGTGTGAATATCTGTTTCGTCACCCAGATTTACCCATTTTCATTCTATAAAGGGATACTGTCAGACATACGATTCGTGTACTTTCAAACCGCTTGTGGCATTATCAGAGAAGCAACAGAAAACCATGTTAATTACCGTTTACTGGATAAAACCATTATGTGTACCTGTGGAAAATGAAATACTTGAAGTTTGTAGATTTCCAGTTTCGTGTTGGCACATATTTGTGGTGTGATGCCAGTGGAATAATGGTATATTGTGTCCTGTGAGATACCCAGGCAAACGTTGGATTGAACCGTTGTGTGCATATTCAGGAGGAATATCGTAGCTTTAAGTAGGGCTTAAACCCAACTGAACCACTCTAGAACATTCATGTTATGTCACTATAGTGATATATTGGTTTATCTACACATATGTATGCAGCGTTGGTATTGTTCTTTTCTGTTTCTGTTTTTTATTATTTGTTTTTTTTTTATTTTATTTCTTTGTGTGTATAGTCATAGTCCAATGCACTAGGATGTGCATCCAAGGGGGGTATCAAGGGATACGTTCAATGTGTTCGCTTCTCAGTGACCATTGGAGAGAATTTGGTAGGCATTGACACAGCGTTGCCATCTTTTCAGTGGTCACCTAAGAAGACCAGGTGTTGACGGTTATGCAATCTGTCAATTATAACAGATGCTAGAATGTATTCTGTTATTATAACATAGTATTCTGTCATGCTTAACATAAAATCCTGTTAGTCTAATACAATTTTTATGTTGAATTAATAGAATGTGTCTGTTATACTTAACATAACAAGCCTTCTGTTAAAATTAACGGATTACTTTTTTGAGTGCATGTAGTCATAATAAGATAACGTGTGTTGACGCGACTTCAGCAACATTGGGGCGTCTCTTCGTGTTTCCCACACGAATGGTTTCTGATGGAATCTACCGTCAGCCGAGTCAGCACGACAAATAAAACGAGTCCGACTTGAGAGTCTCGGCCATACTCCTAAAGCTTTGTGAAACTGGTTTCACGAATGGTTTAATGGTTTGATGGATTAAGATATGGGGAGTGTTGCATTGCCCATCCAACAGCTACTAACAGCAGATAAAATGCGTGGTCATCAAAGGAGGTGGCGTGATGTCCCGATGTTTACGAAAGTCGCATCATATCTGAGAGGCAGATCAGCAGTAAGGATTGAAACAGTACATGCGTCAACTGTTGGACTACTAACCCTACAGTACATGACCATCAGAGCGTTCCATTTGCTCACTCAGGCCACTGGAGAACTGATTGGTTGATTGATTGATTAATTGATTGAACAAAATATTAAAAATAATTTTCACTAATATGACGGCTGGATTTTTGAGTGGGGAAATTGGAGGGTCCAGAGTAAGCCATGCAGACACATTTGGCCGGGTACCTTCCCGACAGAGCAGTATATCTAGCCTACGTTAGTTTCTTTGAGCAATACCAATAACTGCAATTTATAAACAACCTGTGCTGAAAGGATGTTATAATCCCATCCAGTTTTCTACAGGGGTCGAAAATTTCTCCGTGAAAGTCGCTGCTATTTTGGATAAAGGCGGTTCTTGTTAGATGGGCGGGCACTTCAAAGCAGATAAGATAGATGTAGCACCAATGTTCCAACCTGTGTCGCTGATGACCGCGATGGATATTAGAGAAGGAACGCATAGTCTATATAAATGCACAACACACTTAGGTGCCAGATACCTGACAAACCTCTCGACTCGGCTGAAACAGCGTGTGTTGGATTCGAACATGCAACACTATCCTGTTTGAAGTAATTGGTCTCCGTTATACCGCCTGAGAGTGTACGGCATTCCGTTCAGTTCAACCACATTTTATTCACTCAGACCACAGCTGTGGCATACCAGGTGTACAATATGTTGAATATACGTGTACACAGATGGTGGCAATTAGGCGTATGTACGCCGAACGTAACAATTAAATACATTTTGTTACACCGATAAAGCAACGACACATCAGAAAATAAGGTAAGGTTGAGAATGCCTCATAAAACAGACCCAAACTTCTCGTAGTGCTTAAACCGACACTTCTGCATGCGTTTTACGCCTTGGCTTGACGAGAGGAACGGACCAATGAACAGTCAACTATATGTTATCATGAAAGTTTAAGTTTATTTGCAGCTATACTTGCGATATTGAACATCACGACAGATGAAGGAAGTACAAAACCATCAATTTGATGTAGGCTAGCTCTATACAATTACATGTAACATGCAGCGACAAATGTAAACATTTTCATGTTCATGAGCACATAATGCTGCTCAGAGGTCATCGCTTGGACATCATCTTATTATTTCCGTTCAAAATATGACAGGTCCCTGCGGTGTGCTGAAAAAACGCATACATGCTAGCTTTCGATTTCAATTTTCTTTTTTTTTTAACTTTTCTGCAAACTACTTCATGCTACACACGTACATTCTGATTCCCATTGAGATAATAACATCGTGTAGATTCAGTACCATTATCAACTAATTTTGTCTACGTTGCTTGATTGTTGCTTAACACCATATTTAAGAATGTTTCATTTATACGATGGCCTGCACCTCATAAATGCCGCTTGTCAGGTGTCGTGTACCTTATACAATCATTCTAATCAAATATCATCCGAGAATAATACACCGCTGATTACCATTTACATATATAATTTGATTACAGTTGTATGGCGGCCTTTTGTAAACAGCAGGCATAATCCAGGGATTCAAGTACCTCAGAAAAAACATCCAGACTGAGTTGATTTACTGAAACAAAACCGTAACATTAAAAAGTCCGTAGACGCTTAATTCGAACAAAAAAGTATCCTATATTTATTCGGGCTATATAGTTTCAAACTACATGTACATAATTTAGCACTATAAATAATAAATATTTCCATTAATAAATAGCAGGTCATAAATATGTGATAAATATGAAGTTAATGGGCGGAAAGTTAAATAAATAAATAACATTCTCTCGTAATGTACACAATAAATATTTACAAAGGTCTGATGTGTTTACAAATGTTTTGCATTTTAAGTTTTAATATGAATGGCTATTCATAATCAAATTAAATAAACTTGCAAATGAAGGAAAACTGTACAAATCCGCGAACATCCGCCAAATTCTCTTATCCCTTTTACTTAATGGGAGTCATGTTCCTAAGTTTACCGTGCTATAAAGCTATTAACACACCAAACTCATTTATATTTACGTCAAGACAGAAAATAATTTTAGTGTAGAGTGCTTTAGAAAAACAGATTCACAGTTTGTGCGTGCAAAAATTGTTAAACAGCAAGACTTTTCACTTGTAATAAAGCCGACGTCATGATGTCCATGGTTACTTTAAACTAAGTTAATAGAGCGCATTTTGCTCTCAACCGAACCCTATTGTCAATAATGACGTCACCTTTTGCTTCACACGAATGCTTTAAGCTACAAATTATTGCTGAAGAGACGCCTTCCGAGCGATACAAAATGTAAACATATGTGCACACAACCCAATATCGAACAATTGTTGTATTTAAGGGTCTCTCGTGAATACAGGCCATGAGTCGTATAGGGCGCTGGACGGTAATTAGCCTTGCCTTTCTTGACGTCATTTCCGGCAAGAGTGAATACAAAGCCAAGACTGATGTTCTACATAAAGAGTCGGTATCCGCTACATTACACCCCCTCTGGAGCCATTCGGCATACCTCCAGCATGTGCTTGTGAAGATAACGCTTCTGTGCAAAAGCTCTACCGCATTTTTGGCACACGAAGCTCTTCGTTGTCACTGTGTGTATCAGGAGATGAGATCTCAGGTTGGATTTGTCTGCAAAGGCTTTGTCACATCCGGGCTCTGGACACAGGAAGGGCCGTTCGCCGGTGTGTGTGCGCATGTGCCCTTTGAGGAGCCAGGAACGAGTGAAAACTTTCCCACATTCGTCACATTTGTTGCGCTGGCGGGTGTGCGTGCGCATGTGTGATGTAAGAGCCGTCAGCACAGTAAAAACTCGACCACAGTCTGAACACTTGTAGTGTCGATCTTTGATCCCCAATTTGTCGCTTGAAATAATTTTAATGGTAGGTATAGACTGATTGCTGTCGCATTCGTCATTGCAGGCCTTGAATGCAGACGAAGGCGATTCTAAGCGAGGTTTGCTCGCGGTTAATTTTTGATTTGGTATTGATTGATCAGAAATTTCTGCCCTGCGCTCGATTTTATCCACTTTACCGAGGTTTGTTGGGGACGCAGTCTCGAATTTTATGGGTTTTGTCCAGACAGAGTTTTCTCCCTTAATTATCATTTTAGACCTGGTGGCGGTAAAAGACGAATGTGTCGCTCCAGAGGAAGTCAGGCCTCTCTTGACGGAGACCGGAAGTTGTATGCCCATTACTCCAGAGTTCTGTCCACTGAGTTGGTGGCTTACGGTACCAGTTTGAGTTTGAGATTTGATGGTAAACACTTTGGCCAGTAATCTGCCTTCAAGGCCGGTAAGACTTCTTATCTGGGCTAATTTCAGATCCTTGGTCGACTGAACTCCCAAACGAAAAGGACCGAGCACAAAGCTGTTACTAGAGACCGGCTTCTCTGGTCTCAGACGTAAAGCTGTGAGCTTTTCAATGTCTGAAGCATTGGGCTCTGACATTGCAGATGCCTGACGCAGCGAGCAGAAATGAGGGCGATTGTCAGGTGCTTTTTTAATTTCCGTTGCAGTGTCCGTAGTGATGTCTTGATCGGTGTCCCCTAGGTCGCTGCTGGGTGAACATGCCTGGTCACTTCTCATAAGGTAGTCGTCTTCGTCAGGGCTGGACCAGCTACAGGGAAAGTCCTGAGGCCAGACGGGCCTCTCGTGGGGTTTCAATCCCGTTACGTCCAGCTGAGGAAACTGTCGACCCAGATAAAACCGTGTGACTACTGACACCTGATGCCAAGGGTTGCATTTTTGGCGGTACTTAAACTTGGGCGATGTTTGCAGTATTGAGCGTGGGCTGTACGATGTGTCTTCCAATCGGTCCCGACAACGTGGAGCGCCCAGTCGCCTGTGTCTGTCCATAAGGGGGAGGGCAGGCTTGATGTACCGCCGGCCAGACCTAGTCACCGTACGGTGCTGATTTCGCGACCCATCTGAAACGATAAAGTTAAAAATAAAGGATGAGCAAAAGTTGCTTCACATCCCGAAAAGAACAACAACAAAACATTATCATAATAATACATAAGAACCAGACGATCATTTTAGGTGTTACGTGTATTCATTTAGGCCAGAGTAATTGTTTAGTACAAGCGATGTTAAGTCTTTATTGTTTGTATTATGTTTCAAGAATTGCAAGAAGTCAGATAGTGGTATAAACTGTTTCCAATGCGCATTACACATTTTAACCGGATAGACAACGGCAAGTGTTTCTATGTTAAATAAAAGCCTTGTATAAGCCTAACCCTGTCAACAAACGCATAGGTGAATTTCCAAATGATAAAATCAATCTGCTTTTTAGTTAAAAGCTGAATGGTTTAACACGCTGTCATTTTCAGCAAAGTCACAAAATCAGATAATTAGAATATCGCTAATCACAACTTAAGCAACAGAAGCTCATTCACAGACGGCACTATTTGGGTGAGAGTGATGTTCGCTCCGTCAGCAGTGTCATCACAGTGTGACACTTACGCGTTTCCCTTTTTTTCGGTGGTGTGTGGGAGTAATCAGAATGTACTGTAGTAATGTGTTTGTACATCAAAATAAATGTGATGACAATACAGAATTTTGAATAATTCTAGAATAGTGACGTCTAATAAATTACAATTAGCATTACCGCATTTTATCGGTGACGTGAAACCATTTGGGAACTATATTATTTACACTGCCTACTCTGGTTTTTTTTATTTCTTGACATTCGTAACACGCCAACATTGTTCCTAATTGCACGCGATTTACTGACGTCATAGCTTGACGGTTTGCCGTTCAAGCGCACCTGCTATCGTCTGTTGGTGTTGGAAAACGTCAAGAAAGCTCTCTTCACCAGTGAATGAATGTGACTGGCCCATACATATTTCGCGAACAGAAACTTCCGCAGTTAACGATTGATACTGCTGATTGTCCAAACTTCGACTAAAACATCCTCGCGGACCCACTTACGGCTTACTGCCAGAGTAACGACTGAAGTGAGTAGGCCTACATCCAAACCTGTCACAGTTTCTGCCTACTTATATCGCCGATATTACGAAAAACAACTGACCACTTACCATCTATTTCTTGCGATAATCTTCCGCTGTAATTTCTAGAAGTTCTAATAAAGCACTTCGGCATCTTTGGCTGCTCTGTGTAACTTTCTACAGAACCAATTGGCCTCCTGCAAGCACCAGCTGATTGACTCCGTTGATTCAAGACGCGTTCGACAATCGTGAACGAACGGTTGTCCCCACACGTGCGATGACGTCACAAAAACGTGGCCCATCGGTGTTCTCAGAATGTTTCCAAGAATGTTTGGACGTTCCGCATGTACATGTAACGGCTGATGTTAGCGTTCCCTAAACTACCCTGGATAACGGCCTTTTCTTTTAAATTAAAAAAAAAACAAAAACAAAAAAAAAAACAAAAAAAAACAAAAAAAACCCCTTAGCAGACAGTCTGTATGTGCCGTCCATTAATAAAATATTATCGTTTTATAATGAAATGAAGCAGAATATAAATATGGCCTATTTAACAATGAGTCTTTTGAAAATGTTGTGTACATTATAATTTACTTTATTATAAAATATCACTTGTATCATTCCTCGGATATTGTAGCATAAAATTCCTAGTTCTTATCACTTTTATGGGTGGAGGAAACCGGACTGCCCGGAATGAACCATCATGCATTGGCATGTTATAGTCATGGCTAACTGTATACCATGTGTGAAATATACCGTGGGACATATATGAAGCCTTTTTGCCGAGAAACATTCTCGTTATGTTAACTGCATGAAACAGCTTTATATGCAGTTTGAGCACGTATGGCTTCGTACGGTGAATTATTTGACGTAAATCATTAACCATGAAGATCTGTCTGTAGCTGCATGAAAACAGCAGAAACAAGGGAAATTAGTAAACCTTCCATAATACGACGCATACAGTATACTAAATGCAGTTGGCATTTCTCGGCAATGTACTCGGTAAGCCGAATGATTTTATACAGTTAATCCGTAAAGATAATTTAATTCCTGGATGTCTCACTGACTGTAGGCATAATCACTCTACTTGGTCACGTGGGATTTTATGTAATTGACAGTATCGATTACAAATAGTTTGAATCCTTAAACAAAGTGTCCTTAATTCTGTACTACACAGTTCGTACATCGGCTAGGATATATATGCATATGTATAGGCTTACCATGTTATACTTTATGTTCTTTCACTCAACAGAGCCTTTCATTGAAAATATACATACATCTATATAGATTGATAAGTATGACATATGAATTACTGCAGGATAATGTCCAATAGC
This sequence comes from Liolophura sinensis, assembly GCF_032854445.1. Classification (NCBI taxonomy): domain Eukaryota; kingdom Metazoa; phylum Mollusca; class Polyplacophora; order Chitonida; family Chitonidae; genus Liolophura; species Liolophura sinensis. Next base: position 7,893,657 of record NC_088303.1, on the reverse strand, counting down.
GATTGTTTATTTCCACAGTGTAAATATTCCCTCATAATTCACATAACTGTATATACATATATAGGCTTCGATAATTTGCATATAGGGCAATGCACACTGTATCATTATGCATGACAACCTGAACAAACCCATGCAGTTGGATATACATAAATAAGGCACATCCAACGGAGTTCATTCATATTGTAGCCTATACAGCACTGCATCGGCTATATACATTCATACAAACTGTACATATATACTGAGGTACATAGACCGTATTCAATGTGACTAACAAATGTTTTTTACTAACATTAATATCTACACAAATAACAGATACCGGGGAGCATATGTTATATAATTCATGTAATGTGTACAGAAATCGTATTATATCCGCATAGAAGCTGCATGTAAATGGATATTTATTTATTTATTTTTATTTGATTGGTGTTTTACGCCGTACTCAAGAATATTTCACTTATACGACGGTGGCCAACATTATGGTGGGTGGAAACCGGGCAGAGCCCGGGGGAAACCCACGACCATCCGCAGGTTGCTGGCAGACCTTCCCACTTACGGCCGGAGAGGAAGCCAGCATGAGCTAGACTTGAACTCACAGCGACCGCATTGGTGAGAGGCTCCTGGGTCATTGCGCTGCTGTAAATGGATAGAATGAATGATTGTCTACATACACAGCATCACATAGGCTTTAAATCTTCGAACAAATCACTGCGAATTAATCATACTTGATTATAGTCTTGGATTGGTTTTCATAAGGTATAAATACACGAGAAGCACTATACTGTCCAACTCTCTTGTCCAGAGTTATTCCGAAGCTATGAACATGAAAATACTGTAAAGTCCTACAGTCCAGAATATAAGGCCGATAATGCAGGCCGAGTGGTTCAGACGGAGAGAGGTGAGAGAACTGCGGTGAGCTCCCTTTACGTCCCCCTCTTCATACAGGCGCTTGACCTGGTAAAACAAATGAAAAAGGAAAAGAGGGATGACTTGCATCGATTGATTGGCATTCTATCCATTGTCTAAATTATATATGTACTGTTTGTATGGTGGATTCATTGTCACATATTGTAATTAATCGTTAGCTGATTTACAACTTAATTGATTTACTGACTGGCTATTGATTGACTGATTTATTAATAGATTGGTTAATTCACAGAATAATTGAAAGCATCATTTATCGATTGAGTGACTGGCTGATTTATTGTGTTAATTATGGAAAATATAGATTTGAGGTGTTAGATACATATAGTTGTCTTTCTTCGAACACCAGAGCAAAAATTTGAAATTTAGGAATGAATTCATTCATCATGCTCGCCTCGAAGTCGGTAGAAATGGGATCAAACCCGTGTCGAGTCATACCAAAGCACTTTGGCAGCATGGACTTAAAGATCCCAAGCATACACATACGTATTGAAACTGAGTTGATGAACATTTATCATGCACCGTGCGTTACATATTCATGCAAATACATGTACATACATGTGTGCACATCATTCGAACTGTTACGGTGGCAAGTTACACGCACAGACAAAGGTATTTAAGTCTAGGGTTGAATTACAATTGAACGTCAGCACATAAGGTTCCACAATTCCACGTAGTGTTTAATATATCTTATACCTGGCGAGAGAGATTTAGAGCCAGTAGTCCCACGGGAAGACAGCAGAACAGTGACGTCATCACGGAAAATAGCATGTGGGTGTCTGGACGTTCCCGAACGAAGGCGAACTCTGAATCGGCATGGCTCTGATATTGCAGAAAATAAATTTTGGTTACATTGAGTATAAATAAATGAACACATTCCATGCAGTCTATATATCCTGTCATCAGATAACTGTATATTATTATAATGGTATATATTTATCGAAAATTCGAAGCAAAAATTATCTTAAAAGAATATATTTTATCTTTCCAATAAAACAGTTTTGTTTCCTTTTTGTATTCTAAGATTTCTTTTTCCACACATAACGATTTAAAATATTTTATTCTACGGTGGCCTGTTCTGACCATAACATTTGTGTGTGCGAGCCCATCAAGTTGCTCCGAGTAGCCTACGTGGCTCATGTGGCAGTGCTTCTGTGCCATATATACATACATAAGTGATCGCCTTGACCTGTAACTCACCTCTGTTTTCAGTTTCCCTGTTTCCTCTTGTGTAGGAACCCAGGATGACGTCACACTCTCAATTTGGCACTCCAACTGTCGGGAAAATACGTGACCTATTAGTGACGTTCATGAATTTCTATTTTGTAGTAAATTAAACATGATTCGCAAGGTAATGAATTCTAATAGTATAGGTAAATTAGGTATACTGTATATACAATGCCTGTTTGAGTCAATGATGAATATCACAAACTTAATTTGGCTTGTACGAAATGGATTCGATCCTTTATTCCCCGCCATTGTGAATATGGATGTCATCTTCACCACTGACGCTATATCAGAGATCGCGGTTAACCATGCTCTTTGTGAATTCAAACATAACTGTGCAATTTCATACATAACTTTCAAACCAAGGGGTTTCTTTTCACATACACGCCTTGATGTCAGTCATTGAATTGGGGCCCTTTCTTCCGTATTTAACAATGTGAGACACATACAGGCATTTTAATATATATGCATAACATTATACAAGGCTGTAAATATTAGGCCTACATACGCTACTTTTTTCTGAAAATCCTCACCTTCCACCAATAAAAGGTATTAATAATATAGTTTCTATGCTCCATAGCAAACAGATACCCATAGTAGCAAAAATATGACCTGATGATATATAGTAAAGTTAACATCTTACCTGGACGTAATCGTGAAATTTCAATTTTCCTTTCATCTTCGTACATACACCTTTACGTCAGATCACCATTCCTAAATATTAACCTGATTGTCGGTCGCAATGACATGCCGAAAGTATATACACCTTTACGTCAGATCACCATTCCTAAATATTAACCTGGTTGTCGGTCGCTATGACATACTGAAAGTATAATTATACACATGTAAACAGCACATGCGACGGAGAAATATAAGGCACAGAGAAGGCTGCATACTGTATACATATACATACTCTCATGCACTACGTGCTCGGCGTAGATACTACTTACACAAACATAGAGAGGAAAGGCCCGTTACATTGGCAATGTTTTCACAGATGCCGCACAACGCCCGCGCTCACTTATAATAAATATTATAACAAAAACTCTTCGTTCTGCTAGAAATGCCAAGTACAGTAATATAAATACGAGGGCGTTGTGATATACAAATAATATGTTGCACAGGCTATTATGTCTCATACTACAGCCGTTCAACATTATTAATGACATACAAGGTCTACAAAATATTTATTTAACTGAATGAATGCCAGTGAAAAACCACTGACATATGACAAGTTACTGGCGAGCTTTTCCACATGTGACGTATAATAATGCACACCATATTGTTGTAACACCAATAGTTTTTAGCGAACGTTAGACTGCGCAAACGACCACATGAGTGTCACCAATCACCAAGATCCCACGCGAACGACCACATGAGCGTCACCAATCACCAAGATCCCACGCAAACGACCACACGAGCCTCACCAATCACCAAGATCCCACGCAAACGACCACACGAGCCTCACCAATCACCAAGACCCCCCACTAAAAGGGAGACCGAAAAAAACTCCCTGCCCAGTACAATTAAGGAAAGGCGAGAACCTTCAGCCACTAGACCACAGTCCGTTCATCTCAATCGAAATATGAAAAGCCTCTGAAGTCATTTGACATTTATACACGTATTTACATAGAATGAGCATTTTACAGGTGCATGTAAGTTGTCCTTGTGCGTGCACGTGCGAGAATAACGCATGAATAAATCATATTGGTTTAGAACATGCGTGCACGTGTTTCGTTATAAACTGGACCGTTTTACTCCATTTCACTGCGGTCCACTCCATTGCATGTGAAATCATTATCATATGCCATATGATAACACCTTACATGTAGGCCTATACCTGGTACAGTTCATACACATTACCAATATAGAGACTGTTGCAAGCCATGTAATGCTTTCGGTTTACACACAGACAAAACGAAGGGAATGCTGCTATATTGGTGCTTTGGGGGCGTGTCGATAACAGCACGATGCCAAGATTGACAGCTGTCATACATGTCACATGTAAGTTACATCTCGACAGGTGCTGCCTCTTTCTATATTGTATTTCTTTATTTGATTGGATGAGAGGATACACGCATTGACCGATCAACGGCGGAGTTAACTTCGCCTACTGACTAGTTAGCCACACCCAAACGAAGAAAAGGGGCATAATTACCTATGTGTAGATGAAGTAATTATATGGATGTACTTACACGTTTATCAGGCCTTCAACCTAACCCGACATATTTACATGTACACGACTGGGTACAAATCGCAGGATTTACTGACAAAATCCATTTAATGCAGCTTTCCACACTCCTGACAGTGAAAATTGCTATTTTACGGTAGAAACCCCCTAGATACCGACTGGCTATAGGCCTACCACCGTAGCGAACATATTAGGAAACGGTATACGTCGTACAGGGCTACCTACACTTCTGTAATAAAAAAACAGACGGTGTTCGGATGTAGCATATAATTAAACTCAATCATAACTTGATCATTTATTTTCGGATATGTATGAACTTAATATGTAAACTTTCCAAAAAATCTCCACAATCCAACTACACCATTATTTTGACTATTTCTGCAGGATTTTTGCAGATATTGGTCATTTTATTTATGTTTTATTTGCTGTACTCCCTATGCTGTAACCTGCACAATCAAGCCGCAACTGTTGTCAGCACTACGTGAGGTAGTGCGCTTCCTAATTGGCTAGAGAAAATGCGGGAGGCATAGCTGTTGGAAGAATGCCCACCTTATTAAGAGAAAAAAACAACAACAACATGAAAGCTAAGCATATACATGTACATGTAATTGCTTTTGTTTGATAACATTTTAAAATCTTTCATTTATTTATTGTTGACTGATGCTGAATTAAGAATATTTCACTACATAAGGCATTTAGCTTTATGGGTGTAGCACCTCGCCATTTAGATGCCAAACCCTTAACAAAACAGCAGTTGTATCAGCTGGAGTTCCAAAAATATATAACAAATTTTGGTTAGCAAACAATAATAAATACCGCTGAAGAAAAACCGATTTTGAACTTCTTGTCTTCCGCAACAGAAGTTTGGAATGGATTTAAAGGATTAGTGTCCAGGTTTATTTTTTATTCATACTAACCTACCCCTGTTTATATTGTTAAATTAAGTCTAAAAAAATATTGAAAATAGGTACATTGAGTAATATGGCTCTTGAAATCATTTCATAATGAGGCTGGTTTCATGTATTTTTTTCGCCAACACTCGGTAGTCTCCGCCGGATGACGTCCTACAAGTCCAACCTTTATGAGATGTCAGAGCTTCGCCATTTAGTTCAGTGTTAAAAAAGCTACATGAGTGACAACAAGAACATCGTATTTCTGCAAGTTAGGTGTGCTGTTTTCCACACGGTAGTAAAAACAGGTCCTCGAAGAACCCTGGAGTTAGTTTCCAGACGTTTTCGCCCTCAGAAAGGCGTGGATTTACTGCACAAGACGAAAGATTGTGTACCCACCCAAAAGGGCAGTATCTGCTCTCGTCGTTTTACATCGTACATGTATTTATTGTCCCTATTTATTGTTGTTTATATGTCCCTTTCGTTATAGCCTATGCCGAAAATAACATGTATTGGTCGTTGTCATCGAATATAGCTTAGAATAGAATTTAGAACCTCTTGGGGAAAAGAATGATGTTTATTGTGAAGTGGACAGAGGGAAAGAAAACTCAATAAACATTAAATCTTAACACTGACACACGGAATGTACAGTGTAACACAGGATTAAGCTATACAGCTTAATTATCTGTAAGTATTGCCAGTGCGGTTCGAAATGCCTATACAGAGATCAAAAGGTCTGAAAACTCGGAAACTGAAGTCTGGTCAGAGATGTTAGTGTCATAAATCGAAAAAAAAAGGTCGTCCACTACGGTTTCCAATGTGTATTATATATATATACAGCTGTATATTTACTTTTGTTTACCTTGAATCCATCTTGAAAATGACATCGATTTGATACGAATTCTCAGGTTATTTAGGCAAGCTACAGACTTGGATTGGCCATTGGTGACGTCACCCGCTGAGCCTCACAGCCGTACCTGGAGATTGGCTAGGTCAATAAATCTATTGTTTTCGGTGGATTTAAACTCATTAGTACTTTTTCAGAAGCCGTCCGGGTAATATAATGTTTAAACAGGTTATAATCTTTATAAATGAGCCTACTGGGTGGATCTGGACACCAATCCTTTAAACAAATGGTAAAGCGTAAAAAATGGACTTAATATAGAATTTGACCTTGGGGAATCTACTACCTTAGCATTGGAACCCGTACGTTACAGAGACAATAAAGTTTAAAAAAGAAAGAAAGAAAGAAAAAAAAAACAAAACAAAAAAAAAAAACACATACACACAGAATTATTTGAAATGATCCTTCATCGAATATATCCCACAGAACAGGTACCTGTATTCCGACGTCCTTGGTGCCCAAGAAAATAAAAGACGCACCTGTTAACCTATATAAACAGGGATAAATGCACAATATCACGTGATCTCTACCAATAAAACGCCTTTGCCAGTGAGTTAAGAGGCCTAACGTAATGAATAAGTCAGATTGTGTAATCTGACAGGTATTGTCAGATGGTTAGCATCAAATGGTAAGCATTTAACAATATATGGCCAATAATAAGAATATACATGACTTATAACTAACAATATATAGTTTATAGCTAACAGTATATGGCTTATAACTAACAATATATTTATTTATCTATTTATCAATTTATTTGTTTATTTGATTGTTGTTTTACGCCGTACTCAAGAATATTTCACTTAGACGACTGGGATGAAACCGGGCAGAGCCCGTGGAAAACCCACGACCATCCGTAGGTTTCTGCGAGACCTTCCCATGTACGGCCGGAGAGGAAGCCAGCATGAGCTGGACTTGAACTCACAGCGACCGCAAACGAACAATATATGGCTAATCACTAACAATGTATGGCTTAAAACTAACAATATATGGCTAATAACTAACAGTATATGGCTTATAATAACAATAGATGGCCTATAACGAACAATATATGGCTAATAACTAACAGTATATGGCTTATAATAACAATAGATGGCCTATAACGAACAATATATGGCTAATAACTAACAGTGTATGGCTTATAATAACAATAGATGGCCTATAACGAACAATATATGGCTTATAGCTAGCAATATATGGATAATAACTAACAATAGACCTGTGTGACTTATACATGTGCATGTATACATATAGTTTTCCACATTCAGTCAAAATAACCTTACAAATTTTGGCACTTGTCCAAATATGAACTTGCTGTTTGCCTTTGTAACCGTTGCTTTAAACATTCGGTAAATGTGTGCCTCCCAACTGTATGGTAGACACTGATTGTTTCCAGTCATCTCAGGCAAATTCCTTCCCCATATATAACCATATTTGCTGGTGTTATTTTCCACACATCTTTGGGCATGGGCAAGATAAAAGCGTTACTGTGTACTATATGAGAAGCCATCTAGAATGTTTAAATAAAATAAAGCGAATTACACTGTTGCTGAAAATCACTGTCTGGTCTTCAAGTCTTAGTAGTGGACCTCCGTGGCTCAATTTTTTAGCACGCTTGCTCTCCGGCAGTACGTGGGAAGATCTGCTAGCAACCTGAGGATGGCCGTGGGCTTCCCCCGGGCTGCGATCGGGTTCCTCCCACCATAATGCAGGTCGCCGTCGTATAAGTGAAATATTCTTGAACACGGCGTAAAACACCAACCAAATGAATAAATCAAGTGTTAGTATGCGTGATGGACCAAAGGGAGAAAACTTTTGAATTGCTTGTATTTAAAGTGAAATAGCATTATCCCCCTTCCCAATATGGCTGCGCCCATGTGAAAACGTGCGATAGGAAACAATGTCAATATGTTGTTGTTTTCCGTCGAAACATTCGTTAGATGATGTACTAGATGACAATTAGACGCGCCTTTCGGTGTGGACATCAGTTAAAATCTTCCTGTTTTCATGGTCGACATTCTATAAGGTCCATGGGGACGTTTGTTCCGAATTTGAGCCCGGTAACCGGAAAGATGGAGTGGGTGTTACAAGACGAACACTATGATTATCACCAGGAAATCGCACGGTATGGTGAAATAAAAGAAAGTGAGAAGAGGTCGAAACTGAAACTGTAATGTTCAACAGGCCAACTGTTCGTCCTTTATTTCATGTATACAAAGCCTGTTGATCAATCAAGTTACTGTTCAGTGTTTCACAAATTACATTTCACGCCTATCAAGTACATGTACATGTTCCATTGTTGTAAGTTATTCAGTCTTAACTGGAACTTAGCACTGGATAGCACAAACATAAAAAAGCGAATATAGTGATCCAGGGCTACCAAAACTGTGATTGAATACGTACGCTACTTCTTTGTTTCGTGTGAGAACAGGTGTTCAGTCAACACGTACACACCAGGTCCATCTAGTTCAACCATGATAATAAACAGATGATCATGGATCTTGCTCCTCACTCATCCAATCAACCATTACATACTTGGTAATTATAATTGATCTAGATTAATTGATCTAGAAGTAATTGTATAGGCCTATCATGTTAACGTTGTGATATCCATCATTTGGAATTCACACTAGGCATCTGACAGACAGGATACTGAACTGTATGGTTTCATAGCTGGGTTTATGGTTATTTGTTTTACCTATATGTGGTGTTTCCTTTTGTATTTTTGTAGGTCAGCATATGCAGATATGCTACATGATACAGAAAGGGTAGGTACATCTATATTGTGTGTACCGGTATATGGTTTGTGTACTATTGATTGCATATTATTTATTTATTTATTTGATTGACATAACTGATGTTTTACGCAGTACTCAAGAATATTTCACTCATACGTAAATGGCCAGCTTTATGGTGGGAGGAAACCCATGACTTTCGGCAGGCTACTGGGAGACTTTCTGAAGAGAAAGTTGTTATATATTATGTATTAAGCTCTAATATACAAATCATGAACAAAGTAAAAGAAGTTAAACTTTATCCCCTTTATGAAAGCATTGTTTATTCTCTCTTGTGACTCTCCTTGATCTTGCTTAGCATGCTAGTGCAGCATAATGACCTAGAAGCCTCACCAATGCAGTCACTGTGAGTTCATGTCCAGCTCATGTTGACTTCCTCTCCAGCTATACATCGTAAGGCCTGCCAGCAACCATTGGATGTTCCTGGGTTTTCCTCATGCTCTTCCTGGTTTCTTCCCTTTAATGGTGATTTCTGTTGTGCAAGGAAAATAATCTTGAGAACGGCGTAAAACAACAATCAGATAATAAATAAAATAGTAAATGTTTATTGTTATATTTCTAATTGCACTTTTGTCCAATGTCATTTTCAGAATCAGAAATATTATCTAGGTCTAAAGAGAGCCATACATCTGATGCATCAGTCAGGACAAGCTGCTCATGTGCTGGATATTGGGACAGGAACAGGCCTTCTGTCCATGATGGCTGCAGCATCAGGGGCAGACACGGTCACAGCTTGTGAGGTATGCTATGATGACATGAACGTGATCAGCATGATGACATGCATGTATATGGCATTGGCACACATAGATCTAGGTGCTGTCAACACATAAAACGATGTAGAACTGAACACACATAGATGTGATCAAGATGATGGTGTAAATGTGATCAAGATGATAGTGTAGATGTGATCAAGATGATGGTGTAGATGTGATCAACATGATGACGTACACATAATCAACATTATGGGGTGGATGTTATCAATATATGATGGCGTAGATGTCATTAATATATAATGGCATAGATGTCATCAATGTATGATGGCGTAGATGTCATCAGTGTGATGGCATAGATGTCATCAATTTGATGATGTAAGTATGATGAACTTGATGACAGATGTGAGGAACATGATGAAGGTAGATGTGAACAACAATGGTGTAGATGATCAACATGATGACAGATGTCATCAGCTTGATGATGTAGATGTGTTCAAGATGATGACATCTAAAATTAGATGCACACATAGATCTTGGTGTGTTCAGCATGATTGCATGGTAGTCAGCATGATGACGTTGAATTTTGCGCACCTACATGTCAGTGTTCACCATGTGACCAACATGATGGAGTACAGAGTTGGGCACACATAGCTGTCATCAGCATGGTGACATGAAGAATTCACCGGTCTGATCACAGGTGTGATCATCAGTTTGATCACATTTTACATCAAACATGGAATTATACTGTGGTCATCTCAAAGATAACATGGTATTGGAGAACCTCTGTCATAGATGATACACATAAATGCTTCATGTTGTTTCATAAACCAGTATAAAAGTAATGTTATAAATTATCAACTGAAATTTAACTGTTGTGCCATTTGTTGATGTCTGTAAGAGACCATTGACTTTTTCTCCCAGGCATTTGTGCCCATGGCTGAATGTGCTCGAAAACTGATTCAGCAAAATGGATTTGGTGACAAAATAACACTAATTCCTAAACGATCTACAGAAGTGACAGTGGGTAAAGGTAAGTCATGTTACAGGTAACAATTTGGATGTTTTAAAAATAAACTCTGGAAAGGTGTTCATCTCAGAAAATTAACAAAACCAAAATACATTTCTAGTAATGTTGTATATCGTAATAATGCCATATCATGACTATTGGGGCTCAACCCATCTGGTTTACAGCGAGCATTTGAGAGCTCAGACCTGTCTGTGATGACTCAACCCATGTGGTTTACAGGGAGCATTTGAGAGCTCAGACCTGTCTGTGATGGCTCAACCCATTTGGTTTACAGGGAGCATTTGAGAGCTCAGACCTGTCTGTGATGGCTCAACCCATTTGGTTTACAGCGAGCATTTGAGAGCTCAGACCTGTCTGTGATGGCTCAACCCATTTGGTTTACAGCGAGCATTTGAGAGCTCAGACCTGTCTGTGATGGCTCAACCCATTTGGTTTACAGCGAGCATTTGAGAGCTCAGACCTGTCTGTGATGACTCAACCCATCTGGTTTACAGGGAGCATTTGAGAGCTCAGACCTGTCTGTGATGGCTCAACCCATTTGGTTTACAGCGAGCATTTGAGACCTCAGACCTGTCTGTGATGACTCAACCCATTTAGTTTACAGCGAGCATTTGAGAGCTCATACCTGTCTGTGACAGTTCATCCCATTGGTTTACAGCGAGCATTTGAGAGCTCAGACCTGTCTGTGAAAAGGTTCAACCAATTTGGTGTACAGCGAGCATTTGAGAGCTCATACCCGTCTGTGACAGTTCATCCCATTGGTTTACAGCGAGCATTTGAGAGCTCATACCCGTCTGTGACAGTTCATCCCATTGGTTTACAGCGAGCATTTGAGAGCTCAGACCTGTCTGTGACACGGTTCAACCCGTTTGGTTTACAGCGAGCATTTGCCAGCTCAGACCTGTCTGTGACCGCTCAACCCATTTGGTGTACAGCGAGCATTTGAGAGCTCATACCCGTCTGTGACAGTTCATCCCATTGGTTTACAGCGAGCATTTGAGAGCTCATACCCGTCTGTGACAGTTCATCCCATTGGTTTACAGCGAGCATTTGCCAGCTCAGACCTGTCTGTGACGGCTTAACCCATGTGGTTTACAGCGAGCATTTGCCAGCTCAGACCTGTCTGTGACGGCTCAACCCATGTGGTTTACAGCAAGCATTTGCCAGCTCAGACCCGTTTGTGACGGCTCAACCCATTGGTTTACAGCGAGCATTTGAGAGCTCAGACCCGTCTGTGACGGCTCAACCCATTTGGTTTACAGCGAGCATTTGCCAGCTCAGACCTGTCTGTGACCGCTCAACCCATGGGTTTACAGCGAGCATTTGAGAGCTCAGACCTGTCTGTGACACGGTTCAACCCATTTGGTTTACAGCGAGCATTTGCCAGCTCAGACCTGTCTGTGACACAATGGCTATAAGTTCTCATAACTTTTCAAGACATAGAATTCGAAAGCATTTACCTCGCCTGTGAAATATGTTTGCTGAGGATACTAAACATTTATAGAATCAACAATGTGATATAGTTTGTGAGTCATAATGTAGTCAGAAATTGTGTACAAGTAGGTGTTTTGTTTGTAGATAGTGACATGCCTCGGCGAGCTAACATCCTGGTGACAGAGGTGTTTGACACAGAGCTCATTGGGGAGGGAGCCATTGGCACATTTCACCACGCCCATGAGAAACTGCTGGAGGTGAGAGTTAAAGCTTGGAAAACTGCTTTCGAACAAAATGAGACATGAGGTGTTTGATGAAGTGTGTCACCACATTGTTATGAGAACGTAAGGGTGTGCACATATTTATGGTTTTGTGTTTGGGATGAAGTAAAAAATCTCTAAGGATTAAATGGGGCTGGAAAATAATGAGCTCATGATTATCCGAAAACACTGCTTTTGCCCCAGTTTACTTTATGACCAGCTTTAACATTGCTATGTAGTCCACACTTGCTGCATTCCATTTGCTATGCTGAATTCTATTTGCATATATTAAATAAATAATCATAAATATTAATGTATGATTATTTATTTATGTAAAAAACCAATCAAAAAATAAATAAATTTGTGTAATCATTGCCTTTTCCAGTGCATGCACTGTGAATTACCATGGCTGTTGAATATGTACAGTACTATGTGAACTTTCGTACAAAGATGGACCCCAGAAGAAGTCTTTTCTCTCTTATCCAAATTAGATTTTCATTTTAGCACTTCTTCACAAACTGCTCAGGGTGTTCAGCCAACTATACACAGTGTCAAGGCCTCAAGTGCTACAGTCTGCATGTGTGGCTGTTGCAGTGTATCTGGTAACATTGTCATTTGGCAACACTGTTATCTGAAGCCACTCATTCCTCTGCAACATTGAGCTGATAATACTCCTCTCAGATCAATACTAAATCAGTTGTAGTATTTACAGTAAATTACAAAGTTTAGCAAAAAACATATTTTCAGTGGCGTGATCATTGGGTGCAGGCTATTTATTACCCTAATGTCAGGAGAAATGTGAAATTACAAATTTTTTTCAATTTTAATTAATTTATCCATCTTTTATGGCCACTTGAGATTTTTTTTGAAGTTTGAGTAATGTCTTTTGAGAAAAACTTGTTGGCATCAAAAGTATTGTTTTAAGATCTTCATGTGCTTCTGAAATTTTGTTGTTCAGTGACATAAATATAACGTTTCTCCCCTTAAATAAAGAGAAGATCTGATTGTTTTATAGAAAGACTGCTTGGTTGTGCCTAGGGCTGCCAAAATGTATGTACAACTTGTCCAGTCGGAAAAACTGAGAAAGTGGAACCAACTTCTGCCAATCAAAATCAAGGGTCATGATGATGTCAGACCCCCCACAGAGTTTTCCAGGTGCGGAGGAGCTCCCTCTCTTCATGACTTGCAGTTGGATCAGGTGTCCTGTGACCAGTTTCAACCTCTCTCCCAGCCAATTAAAGTCTTCAGGTATTTTGTAACTTGTGAAAAAAAATCTCCTTTTACATTTTAGTGCAATTTAGACATAAGATGAACCAGAGCACTTTAAATTTTTGCAAAAACTGCTGTCAACAGGCTTCACCTGTTACTTTATAAGCTTGTAGTTCTTCTTGATGAAAATAATTCATTAACTTTTTATCTTATATTAATCTTGAAAATTCTGTAATGTAACGTATGGCAAAGGTCTGTTGCTAATCTTTCTTTCTTTTTAGCGTATATATAACAGTTGTGAAGTTTGAAGAAAAAAATTATGTTACTTTTTTGATGGTCAGATGGATGAATCAGGGCTCGCTTTAAGAAAATTATACATATATTTGTGCTAAATGCAAGATACAGATTATATTTACAGGTAATAAAGGTAACCTAAGCCAGACTTTCTAAAACCATTGCTTTGACCAAGTTTGATATGAAGGCTTAAAGCATGGGTCTTAAAGAACTGTACATCACAAGAGCAAGGTTAAATGACAGTGATCAAATCTGAGCTGATTCCTAAATTGTAAAAAAAACCCAAAAAACACTAAGTTTCAGAGGACTGTCTTTCCGCTTTCCACTTTTTTGCCTGGCATGACATCACATGAGAAGTACTTATTTACTACTGGCCTTTGTCACTTGTGTTATTTGTTCAAATCATTATTTATGTTTACAGGTTTGACTACACTGGTAAAAGTGAAATCAAATTTAAGGACCGATCCAAACTGACAGTTGAATCTCTTAATGATGGGAGAATAGATGCAATCTTTATGTGGTGGGATTTGGAGATGGATCCAGAAGGGGAGATAACTCTAAGTTGTGCTCCAAGCTGGGGTCACCCCGACCCAGAAAACATGCAAGTTAGTGAGCAAAGATCTAGAACCTAATTCCTTAAACTTCCCCAGTGATTTCATAGTGATAAACAGGAAAATTTGTCTTGATTACACAAATATACATGTATTTTAAATGTGATAAAGAAGAGCAACTCATAAAATACATTTTGATGGCAAAAAAAAAAAAAATATTTTATTCCACAGTTTGCTTCTAAAAAGGTTAAGGAAGTGTTAGCCCAGGCTGCATTTGAAAGCAACTGCCACCTGTTATGATAATGTGGCCATTATGCTGCTGATGTGGTGTTAATGAATGAAATGTTTTATGCCAAATTTATGCGTGATAAATTTAAACTTCAAAATTCGTGTGATGTTTGATTATTGGCTAAGGGAACTTTTGTTCAATGTTTTTTTACCTAAAAAAGTTTAGGTTTTGAAAGGAAGCTGAATGTTAAAAGCAACTTGTTCGGTAATTTGTTTTCCCTTTTTTCCATGAAGAAGATGGTTAAGTAAATCGAAAATTAAAAAAAAAAAAATATTTTCAGTGGCGTGATCATTGGATGCAGGCTATTTATTACCCTAATGTCAGGAGAAGTGTGCAAAAAGGGGAGACAATTACATTGGTTTCAAACCATGATGACTACAGCCTCTGGTTTGATGTACAGGACTTTTCAGAGTGAGTCAGTAGTTAAGCTCATATGTGTTAAGGTCAAAAACAAAAGAACAGAAATTTGTTTGTTTCCATATAATATCATTACCAAATTTCTCAGTTCCCCACTTCCACTTACCTGGAGGCCTCCTTGGCAAATTTTTACAAGGAAAGGACAAGGAAAGACTGTCACAAAAGCATTTTTTGTGACATGTACATGTATTTCCTGAAATGTAATGTGGAAAAAATTTGTTTTCTAAGAACTTTGAAACAACATGAAGTTGAGTGATGATCACCAGTAACAGTACTAATTAATAGTACCTAGTGGTAAATTCACTAAATGCACATTTAGTTGGGCTGATATCAATTAAGGCAGTGGGCCATGGTCTAGTGGTTAATAGGGTTAATAATGACTGCCATCGTAAGAGTGGAATCTGATTGAAGGTGTTAAACACCAGTGAGTTTAATAAATAAATGATATCAGCTCATTACCTGGCTGTGTGGAGTAAAAAAGAATTTGACTCTTGTAGGCAAAAGTTGAGTGAAGACAAGAGAGGAGTGTGTAGGTGTGGCGCACACATGACTTACAGTCGACCACGCATAGCAATGCTGAATGATGACTACAGGAACACTGTCTATATTCACACCATGAAACAGGTAGCGTTAACCTACATGTAGGTGTCTTCAGTCAAAATGAGCATGTCATGGGGCCAAACTGAATCACCTGCATACATTTTTTGGCTTTTTGGCCATAATTTAAATTTTTAGTGTAGCATTATTGTTTAAAATATCATCCATGACCAAGTTACTTATTTTGTCAGAATCTGAGAGTCTATTGGTCTCACAAGGTGCTTTTAGGTTTGTTTGAAAGGTAGGGTAACATCCTTCTGGAAAATTGTTTTAGCACCAAATGTATTACATATACTTTTTTCTGATGACCTTGATTTGCCTCTAAAAGTGCACTTTCTATGGCATATTTTAAGGTGAAATAGACTATAATCAACAAATTTCTTTCATCAGAATTAAAGGATCAGGGTTGAAACCTACAAAGATTTTCACATTGATTGAATCACTACTAGTTTTATGACATACGTGTGTGATATTATCAATGTAACACTATATGTTCCTTTCCTCAGGTGGTAAACTCCCAGTCTGTATGTTTATGTTTGGGTGATGGGACTCTGCTGCCCTTTATTGCCAGTAAGCTGGGAGCAAAGAAGGTGAGTTTTCTATAGCGCTGATGGATAGTTATCACAGCCTGTATTTTATCCCTGTGATAAACATCAGGTTTTTTCTTGCTGTAATTAAGTAAAACAAGGTATTATTAGAAAGAAGAAAATGGCGTCTGTGTCTCATTAAGCTTTTTGTTATTAAGGTCCTGTATTTTTTTTTCTTTTTACAATCTCTTTATCAATCTCTTTAATTTTTTTTTTGCTGATTTGGTTTAACCCCTTAATCCATTTTCCTCAATCCAAAAATCGACTGCTAGCATACTAGTGAAAAATTCTGGACACCACTCATACAAATCTGTTTTATACCGAAATAGTCCCTAAATGTTAGAATAAGGCTGTCACTATTAAAGTAACGAATCATACTAATAAATGTCATTTTTTTCACTGACACAAAGAACTTAATTTGGCTAAAGAAAAAGGACAATATGATTAGAAGCCATGTGTTTTAATGATAACACACATGCATTTCTATGGTTACTGGTTTTGATGTGAAACAATGGCTAATGGCTTTATTTACAAGTATGGTTCTGGAGTGAGCAGTGTTGAAGCAGTGTTTGAAATTGCTCAGTAAAAACGCCACTTGGTATCTCTTAAAGTGTTTAACGTCATAATTGAGTGTGTCCGCCGGGAGTTGTCAGCCTCCTGAAGTGGGAGTCGCTGCCATTCCTCGTACAATGCAGCTCTCAATTACTCTATTTGTGTACACATGTAGCATTGTAGTAGAAATTGACACCTTTGTAAAGTATATGTACTGTAGGTGTAGAAACTGACACCTTTGTGAAGTACATGTGCTGTAGGTGTAGAAACTGACACCTTTGTGAAGTACATGTGCTGTAGGTGTAGAAACTGACACCTTTGTAAAGTACATGTACTGTAGGTGTAGAAACTGACACCTTTGTAACGTACATGTGCTGTAGGTGTAAAAACTGACACCTTTGTAAAGTACATGTACTGTAAGTGTAGAAACTGACACCTTTGTGAAGTACATGTGCTGTAGGTGTAGAAACTGACACCTTTGTGAAGTACATGTGCTGTAGGTGTAGAAACTGACACCTTTGTAAAGTACATGTGCTGTAGGGGTAGAAACTGACGTCTTTGTAAAGAACATGTGCTGTAGGGGTAGAAACATATACATGTGTAAAAACTGACGCCGTTTTCAATTACACATACATGTATATTACTACAAGACAAAGAAGTTTTATCCTGAGTGATTTTTGTTTAAACATGTGTTAACCACAGACTTTGTTACTGTAATTCTTCAACCTTTTCAAATGTTTGCAAAGTGTTTATTGAAGCTTATTCTGAAGGCATTATTCTGTGTAGACAGATAAAATTACACTTTTTGTGAATCCCTGAAATTGTCCAATCCAACTAATGTACTTGATTAAAAGTGTACATAAATTGCACTGAAAGTTGCTCTTTTGTATGTAAAAAAGTTGAGGAATTAGGGTATTTTAACTTTTCAGTATGCAGTCAATGTTTGTTGTTCACTTAACCAGGTGTACACACTGCAGTCAAACCCTCTGTGCAGGAGAACTCTTCAGCGTTACCTACAACACAACAGTGAGGGAGAGTGTGTTCAGATCATAGACAAACTACCAGGGGAGCTCACTGCTGAGGACTTGGCAGGAAATAAGGTAATGATACGTGTAGATGGACGAGTGAGAAAAGTAGACATAGATATAAGCTTTCTTGAAAAATGGTTGTCCATTAAAAGAATGTCTGCTGTTAGTGCTACACTGATTTGCAGTAGCACATATTAGTCTGCAAAGCAATGCTAACTATAAATGTGCATGAATTTTAGTCTGCTTTTTTGAAAAACAGATCAGCAATGTTTAGATGGTTTGGCTTAGTTATGGCCATAAGTTCTTCTTCATTTGTAGCAGCTTTCTAAATATATACACGCTGTGTTTAAGCTCTTGCTCAAAAGTTAAGATTCCAGGTTTCCTTGAACTATCCTAAGTTACATCCAGCTATCCCATGTCAAATTCAGCTGTCCCAGGTTATGTTCAGCTGTCCCAGGTTATGTTCAGCTGTCCCAGGCTATGTTCAGCTGTCCCAGGTTGTGTTCAGCTGTCTCAGGCTATGTTCAGCTATCCTGTGTTTCAACCATTTATCCCAGCTTTCATCTAGAAAAATGTTCTGTTTCTTTCACAGATTGATGTTGTCCTGGCTGAACCATTCTTCCTCACCTCTGTCTTACCATGGCACAACCTCCACCTGGGCTACATAGTAAGGGAGATAACTCAGCACCTGTCTCCCTGTGTGAAGGTGTTGCCAGGGATAGCAGCTTTCAGAATCATGGCCGTGCAGTTCAGTGACCTCTGGAAGATTAGGGCGCCCGTGGGAATCTGTGAAGGATTTAACCTGGAGTCCTTTGATAAGCTTATAGAGGTACCAGAATTGCCATCAAGGACTTTACTAGTCGGGGAGTTTGAGTTAAAACTCTATAATCGATAAAGGTAGAAAAAATCCATCTGTATCTTGTGACCTTGTGATCTGTCAAAAATGTCAGGCAACTACTTCAGTTATATTTTATGTAACATGGGCGTGTGAAAAAAGTTTAAATTACACAAAAGGTAATTTAGAGCAGAGAGAAAATTGAAGGATTGAATGTTTGTGAACTTGAGAAGCTCCTGAAGGAAATGGGTGTCATTTTTGCTTCTGGAACAGGGTGAGACAGGCCATCGATAAACTGATGTCAACAAAGGTTGCCTAACATTTTTCACAAGTCACAGTGTACAACAGGACTGCTTTTACCTATAATGACTGAAAAGTGCCATTTCAAAACTTCCCTATTGACGTGAAGTCCTGATTATTAAATAGATGTGACATCCTACACTGATTAATCCAGGTTAGTGCAAATGATTTGATTCATGGTGCTCATTTGGCAGAGTAGTCGTGGTAGACACCCATAGCTGTTAAAGTTGTTCATCTCTCTATAGGCTGTATTTTTGGTGTCCTGTATATTCCGTAATGGTGATTTCACTTCGGCCATGCTTAGTTTAATCATAATTATATATGAATAATGACATAATATCATACTTTGAAATCCGAGGAAGAAGCAGTCAAACAGAGGAAAGCTGATTTTTATCATTAAAACTTACATCAGTTAACGTACGTGTAGTTTTCCTCCTTCACTT
Source organism: Liolophura sinensis (assembly GCF_032854445.1). NCBI lineage: Eukaryota > Metazoa > Mollusca > Polyplacophora > Chitonida > Chitonidae > Liolophura > Liolophura sinensis. The sequence goes on along the minus strand of NC_088303.1, from coordinate 7,874,193 downwards.
GTAGATTACTATGATTGCGTGGTATTGAACAGCTTTCTGTGAGCTTGCACTATATATTAACATTACATATACAGGTAAATAACCATATCAAAGAGATTACATGCATTCTATAAATTGAACATCTCAGAATCGATAATTAACGGCTGTGCCGAGGTGGTCAGTGAGGTGCAATGACCCAGGAGCCTCTCACCAATGTGGTCGCTATGAGTTTGTACGTGGGAAGATCTGCCAGCAACCTGTGGATGTTCCTGGGTTTCCTTCCACTATAAAACTGGCTTCCGTCAAATAAGTGAAATATTCTTGAGTAAGGCGTAGAAAAATCCAACAGTCAAATAAATTAACTGTTGTGTTCAAAATGTTGGTCTTCTACTATATATATATATATGTATGTCCCAAAGACAACACACATGTGTGTTATGAACTTATGACTCATAACATTTATTTGTAACTTATTGCAGTCATCCTCAGATAAAACAGATGCATACATAGAACCACAACCCCTGTGGGAATACCCGGCTACATGTCTGAGTCAGCCAATCACGGTCATGCAGTTTGACATGTCCCGCATTGTGGAGAACACCAAATCCCAGGTGGTGGAGAATACAGTGCCATTTGATTGGTAAGACTTTTTAGATATTCACCAGTTCACTAAGGTTATGGCACCCTGAATACCTACATGTAAATCTGCTAACTGAAATAGTTCAGAAACACTTCTATAATCCCACAATAATCCCACTTAACTTTGTACTATTTTTGCCATATTGTTTAACCTACTTTTCCTCCACATTTAGCAGATGCAAGCATTTTGAGATTAACTATTTTTTGATTACAGTGAGATACGTTTTTCTTAAAATTCTTGTTTGAAAGAGTTATCATAAGATTAATTTATTTATTTACTTGATTAATGTTTTACGCTGTACCAAAGAATACATAAGGTTAATAGCATGGTTTTACCAACTGAAGTTTTCTTTTGTATATGTGAACAGCATTAACCTTAAGAAGTTGTAAATACTAATATTTGAATGATTGTTTCTTATTTGTTTCTTGATAGTGATGGAACGTGCAACGGAGTTGCATTATGGATGGACTTCAGCTTTGGAGAAACAGAGATTTCAACAGGGCCCGTAACTCCTCCTGTCCCTGGAGCCAAGGTGCAGTGGGATCGTTGTACCAGGCAGGGTGTTCATCTCTTTAGGCTACCACAGACTGTTTGTCAGGGAGACATACTAAGCTATAAAGTCATGTTTATTCCAGAGGCGGGAGAATTTCAGTTTAGTTTCGACATTCAAAGAAAACGTTCAAAAGTTACATAAATCAAATTGGATGAATAAATTTAATAACTTTTATTACTGTCATTACTATGAAATACATCCTAGGGTTTACATAAAATTGATTTTATTCCTAATGTATTAAATCGCATTTCCTACATACATGTATACCAGTACATGGACCTCAGGGTGGATGCATGATTGATGGCCGGGTATAAAATGTGTCGTTGAAAATGTTGCAATGAATTTTTGATATACCTTATTATATGGCAGCATTTAATTATTTATTTTAGGGCAAATGGACACTTGTTTTTTTCTGTTGATATGAAGTGAGACCTACATATATTATGATTACAGTTAATTGTACATTGTCATTTTGTTTATTAGTTTACCTCATGCAGGCAAACAGCCCATTCACATGGACAGAACAGGGCCCAGTTTCACAAAGCGGCGTACAGTTTTTTAAAAGAGTACATTTATCGTAGGATATTTTGTGGTATACGTCACTATTATTGCACCATTGTCCTATGTGTGTGATTATCGTACACCAGACATATGGCATCTTTGTGAAGCTGGGCCCTGATGGATATGTATGTACCAAAAAACATCTCTGCATGTATGTGTATTTGCTTCTCAGATCTTTCTTTGAGCGTAATTTGTAGCATTAAAATTCCAATCTGGGCTTTTTTAAAAAATTTTAAGTGTGTTGCTGTTTTCAAATGTTTTAATTTTTTATTCTTAGCTGACTGTCACAATGAGGTTGCATGTTCAAACCCACCTCACTGGTAGGGCGATATGTTCGCTACATGATACATCTGGTTAAATGTGTTATATTCACTGGGTATTTCCTCTTTGCGCCCGTCCATCAGACATAAACATAAAAGTGGTTGCAAATCTGGAAATGGCAAAATTATCTAAACTTTAAACATTAGTAAAAGTTCCGAAGAAAAAAATTAGTAAAAAAATTCATAATTTTTGATTTTCATCTCTAATCTATAAACCTCATTGTCATTGTCCGGATTTCCTCACACCATAATGCTGGCTGTCGTCCTGTAAGTGAAATACCCAATAAATAAATAAATAATAAATAAGTCAGCATCACTGCAGAAGTGCAATATTCTTATATACTGATAGGGCATTATCTTCAATCAAATACATGTACATAAATATTTGTCAAAGGTCACACAGCTGTGTATTTTAACACTATCTGACATATTAATGGAATAGAAAAATCAAACGGACACATTTTAATGGTGGTCAAATGCACCATCGTGACTGTAGTTGTGACATTTTCACATTATTCATAGATCAATTTTTGTGTCTATGAAGACTTGTCTATCTTTCTGTGACTAATGAAATAAATTGCATTCGACTGATAAATCCTGAAATCTGTTTTATCATGTCTTTTGTTGTCGCTTTTTAGTTTAGAAAGATGCCCACAGTACCAGTTGGGACTAGGTGTAAAGAAAACAAGACCATACAATATTCCTATTATTTGAATTGGACACATTTAATAGGATATTGACAAAACACCATGAATAGGAAGCATTGCAGAAAAGTGAAGGGAGTCTTTACGGTCTTTTTCTATCAAGACACCGAAGATTTAGACATGTTTTGGTTTTATTTCGTGGTAATTGCCACATGACAGTTCTTTATCTACAGCAGAATGATTTGGGTGCTTGTGGGGATAAACTTTTTACTGTCGGCTGTGGTCAGTAAGGTATGTCGTGTGACACAAACAAAATGATACAGGTCAACACCATTCTGTTGTGCTTGATTGGTCAGTTTGATTGCTGAAATTTGCTGGACTGGATCCACTGGTGTATTTTTTTTCTGCTATCTGACATGTTTGATACAAGTGAAGCTCTAGAGTTTTAGGAGAAAAGGTGATGCTTGGCTCAAAAGGGTGAGCCTGCCAGAAGTTTAAAATGTGTAAATTAGTAAAAATCGAAGTTCTACACACAACTGATTGTTTACTTGACTGTTGTTTAATGCCTTTCTTAACACTTTGTCATTAATACCATGAATACAATGGCAGTCAGATTTAAGAGCAGAGGAAACAGAGGGGAATCTGGAGAAAACCACTGACCTTGGAACAGTAACTAATTCTCACACAATCCTTCTGGTGGAAGGCAAGTTGTTACCAGAGAATTTTATGCAAGACCACATAAGAGAACAATGGTGACTAAATTTTCATAGTTGACTACATTTTTGGAAATACTTAAAAAGTGAATTTACTGCCTTAGAAGAATTGGCTTAACTTTCCTCATACAGAGTTGTTTTGACAGCTCACTGACATCACTACAGTGGGCTAATTCATTTTCCAGACTGCTGTGTTAATAGGAAGGCTTCTGGTTGAAAGCCATGTTTACCGATGTGATAGACGGGGAAATTGTTTTGGTACTTTTACGCCCTACATGGCATACTAAGAAATAAAAGCCATACATTCTATGTATCCTATAATACTACTCTTTCAGTTGTACACAAACCAGTCCTCAAGGTGAAGAATACTGCGGAGTTGAGTGAGTGAGTGAATGCTTGGGTTTAACGTCATACTTAACAATTTTTCAGTCATATGACCACAAATGAGTCTGTACATGTAATGTGCCTCCCTGTTGCAGGACGGATTTCCGCTGCCCTTTTATCTATTGCTGCTTCACTGAGTCGACTTACCAAAGGCAAGTAAGCCGGCCTGCCCAAGCCATTATATTGATACAGGTCAACCAGTCTTTACACTATTCCTTTCATGCTTGGGCTGAACGCCAGGCCAGGAATTAACAATTTCCTCTTTTAAGGTCTTAGGTGTGACTCGACCCAGGATTGACCCTGGGTCTACCAACTGTGCTATCAGGTACTGCTGACTGCATACATGTACAGTGGAGCCTTACTGTAAGCTTTGTGGAGTGTACACCCAACTGTCTCCAACTGCTGCATGTACTGGAAATCTTCAACCATTTTAGCCATTAAAGAACATTTTCCAGTGGAATTTATGCACACAATTATGAAAATGATTTGTTTGTGGCATTAAAGATGCAAGCTTCAGAGGCAGTTAAAAAGGTTGAAGAATTAGGGTACATATATATACAATGAGGTTTTTAATACATTTTTTCAATAAATCAAAACTGCCTATATACTGTACTTTTATGAAAGAAAAAAGAATAAGTGTAACCGCCACAACTGATTTATAAGGTCAAAGCCAGTCATCTGGTTTTATTTTGTTCAAATAATTAACAAAATCCTACAAAATTATGCCTTTCAAAGTAGCTATTAACATCTTTTAACACATCATGTCTGTGGCACCAATCCACTGGATCGTATTTACAATGACATCAATGTTCATAAAATTCTACACTGTGTAAAAATGAATGATAGAAATAAAAGATCAATTCATTTTAACATGTCATGTTCATCATTTTGGCTAAATGAAAACTCTCCTAAAATTCGAATCCCATATAAACCAATAAACCCACATTACATAGGACTCATTTTGAAATCCCCATTAAATCCTATTTAAACTAATTCAATGCACATGAAATTCTTTAGCATGCAAATCAATACAGTTGGAACAAGAGAAAATTTTAATGTCATCACCATTCCCACGTGGCGTCTCCAATGATGTATATCACCTAACTTTTTCAGTTGTGTTGAACATGTACTTCATTACAGAATAAATAAGATGTTTCCTGAATGTTTCCATGTTATTTTCTACAATTCTGATTTCTACAAAAGTAACCTGAAATGTTTTTGTCCTGCTATGTTGATGGCCTGAGCCATTATAAATTACATGTTCAAGTCCAGCTCATGCTAGCTTCCTCTCTGGCTGTACATCTGGCAGCAACCCGTGGATGGTCGTGGGTTTCCACCGGCTCTGACCGGTTTCCTCCCACCACAACGCTGGCCGCCGTCATATAAGTAAAATATTCTTGAGTGCGAATGGAATAAATAAATTTCATGCAGCTGCACAAAACTGCTGTGTAACTCTTCACGAATAAAAGTTGACTTGTTTCCCGTAACACAATGACCAGATCTGGTTTCCCTCTTGTCAAGGATGCGTGTACGTATTTTCTATGATGCTTGCTCAGTGAAATAACCTCCCCCCATCACCAAACCTCAATGCAAATGAATAAGCCTTTATATTTCAAATAAAACCTGATGTTCATGTATAAACCACATTCACATTTTAAGCAGCGACTAGAACATTCACCACTAGAGAGCAGCTGTTGTCAAATTACCACCTAGAGCGGAGAGGCCTTTACAGTTTCAAGCTGAAGCTTTTCTCTACAGCTAATAAAACAGAAACATCTCAAAGGAACCATCTTATACTTGGTATTTTCAGTTTCTCGATTGCTTTTTACAGAAGTTATAGGGTAGGAATATCACTTGCCATATTGCATTTCATTGAAATAGACATTCAATGTAGTAAGCATGCATCTGTTGGGTATGTCACATATGCTGGAGAGAAAATGAGCACTCAGGCTGTAAAAGCTGAAAGCTCATGACATTTTGACTGAAATATGGCAACCACCCAAAATGGGAATGTGGCTTATTCATAGAAAAACAATGCTTTCAATACCTCCAAATTCAAATAAATGACATTTCTGAATGTTAAACACAAAGGTTGTCCAAGTATCAGACTGTCGTGGCAACCTCTTGATCGGCCACAATCTCCATGGCAACAGACTCTATAGTTTGAGGTTCCAGAATCAACCCCTCCTGGGAGATAATGCTCTGATCTTCTGACACCTGGTGAAGAATAACATTCTGAGGCTCTGGATGGACCCCCTCCTGAATCACCTCCTGTGTGGCAATGTCTTTGGATTCATGAGAGGCAGCCTCCTGTGTTTGAATCACTTGGGTCTCACGAGGGCCCCCCTCCTGAGCAATGATGTCTTCTGGGGTGACATACTGTATGACGTACTGCTGGTCTACCTCTAGGGGCGTTCCGTCAGAAGACATGACCACCTCCTCTGCCTGCTGAACTATGATTGTCTCTGGATCCACGTCTAACATCTGGCCGTCTTCAGCTTGTACAGTTATCTGCTGCTGACCAAATGCACCCTGAAAGTAGAGGTCATCAGTAGATGTATCTCTGAAGTTCAAGAGTTTTGATCACAAGACTTGAAGACAGGGTAATTACACTTTTCATACTTTCAGATAGCTTCCAACATTTACCTTCAGTAATGTTTTCCAACATTGCCTACACAGTTATACAAAAGCTAATCTAACTTTATAGCTAGTTTTCAGCCCAGGTTAAATCACACAACATGACAACCTGTGCGTATAGAAGTCTGTTCAAAATTATTTCAGTCTAATTCTGCTCTAAGTAGAAGGTTAGCTTCACTTGAATACTATGCTGCGGACACCAGATATAATGCCTCCTCTTGTAACAGTAAACTTACACCATACAGACAACAGTATATAAATTTTCACAAGTACAGAGGGAGTTTATTTTGTCATATTTTAAGCATAGGCCTACTTTTGTTATCAGATTACCGGTAACAAACATAACATGTTCTTTGGGGCTTTGGACTGAGTTATTTAATAACATATTAGCAGTTAAATCCAGCATTACCAGCAATCTGGACTTAAGTCTTATCAGTTTTGTATTGGAACAAGGAGGGTAAAGAGATATAAGCCTGGGGCCGGTTTCATGAAGTGCACTTTATAGTTAAGTAAGCCCTTAACCACAATAATGTATGTTACAGAGATATAAAGTGCATTTAGCCAAGGAGATACTTAACACTAAGTATGTATCAGGAAACTGGCCCCTGGCTTTTGATACACTTTTGAACAACCAGCCCATGAAGTTTCCTACCCAGCCCACATAGTTTCATCATGTTAAAGTTTTCAGGGGGACAAATGGCATTTGCAGTTGCTACTTCATACGTGAAAGGTTGAAGATTTACATGTAGCACAGGCCCATCCCCTTTGACTGAATCCCTGTGGGAAACTAAGGGGAGCCTACCTGCTGTGACATGTCAATAATCTGCTGCAGGATATTCACTGCTGATGCTGTCTTCTCATCCATGTCTTGGGAAGGGACAGAGACTGAAAGGCAAACAAAAGTTTCAATGATTCAATGAAACATTAGTGTTCAATAGTGATTGTATTATTTAAGCTAATAATATAAAAATCAAACATAAATGTGAAAAAGGAGTTCTTTTCAAACTTAATATACTGTAATTTGAACAAGAGTTTATGTACATACTCCAGGTTCTTGTTAGTCTTTAAACATGTTCTAACTGGTAATTTTAACAGAAATTTTACAGTAATCAAAGCATGTAAAGCAGCTGAAGAGAATCAGTGATGCCTCTGTTGTCACACAGCTTTTTCAAAATGGGCCATGTAGAACCTCAATCTTTATCTGAATTTTATTCACAGTAAAAGACAAACATTAACAGAAATCATGAAAACCATATTTAGAATCAGCACAAAAGGGCCTTTTAGACGAGGTGTAATTTATTAAATTAAAAGGTGGTATTTTTTTTTTACGTGAAATTTTTAGAAACAAAGTAACAATTAGTATTTTAAGTCTCAACCAGTAGAGTGACATGACTTAGATCCTCAGTGACAGTTACTCACAAGTGCCAGCGTTCTGTAGTGCCTGCAGTGCTGCCCCAGCATCCTGCTCTGAGGGTGTTAAACTGGAGTCCTGTCCCTCAATCTGTACAACCTGTACAACCATACAACACATCAGCAAGTATTAAAGTACGTGGCTCAGCTTTAAAAACCTTACTTAGAATTTAACCTCTTTCACATTTACTCTACTGAAATAAACTACCAGGACTGGAGACAAAAACATTATTTGTCAAATTTAAGTCTTTCACACAGCGCACTGAGGACTACTGTATATGCTTGCATGAAATGGCACGTAAAAGTTCCAGTGTATTGAGGAACTTATTTAAAGGACAACCAAGGGCTTCTTTGATATGTGTTTCAATTTTGCTCATGAACGCAAACAAATGCAAATTTGCAATAGCTGCGAAATCTTGCAGGCCCCTTGTTGATTGAATTGACAACTTAAAAGACATGACGTCAAAATTTTATCAACAAGCAAAGCCTAATTAACACACAGTCAGACCAACTGACAGAGTAAGGCCACCGACATGAACACATGAATGCAAGCCTTACCTAAATATGTAAAGTACTGAAGTCTTGAATTTCGTACTTTACAATAATTAGTATGCATGCAGAGCATCACTGATGGAACATCCCTCTTGTGTCATTGTGCTTTATATGCATGTAAAGCTTCAGGTCAATACATGCTGTACTTTTTAAGATACCACCTCCAACATTTTGTTTAACATTGCTATCCCTGTTATGTACCCTATCAATGCCTTTTCATTCATGGGCATAAACTTTCGCGGATTTGGTAAGAAGACAAATTCGCGGCAATCAACTTTGTGGATCTTAAAAGAATTTTTGCACAACTGATCAAACTTGAATACAGAAACGTCAAGTAATACAACAATTCAAGCATTCAAGTAACAATGTTACCATTTAAACTTATTTGTACCTGTAAGATGTGACAAAAATTATATACAATACAGTACCTTGATCAGACAAAGGAAGCTAATCCTCCTAAGCTTTTAATCATTTGAAGACTGCTAATCTTTATAAGTCACAGCCCTTCCCTGCTGTGTGAGCAAATATTCGTGTCACTCACTCCGAGGGATTAAATATGATATAAATAAATTTCAATGTTTAATTCTCATACATAAGCAGCGCGAGTGAAACTCTGAGTGAACTGTGACAGATCTGAGTAAATTTCTCAGAAATCATCATTATGAAAAGGAAGTTTGAAATGCGGAAACCCCCGAGAGATGCATCAGGCGCGTCAGAAAGGTAATCTGACTGGAGGGCAAGTACAGTCGATAAACAAATAGCCTCCCTCATTGTATGTATATCGTATCACCTACACACGCCCAGTACAAATGACTGATTTGTAAGTCTCTAACCGCAGCAATAAATCAACAGCAACAACAACGTCGCATTGTGCTGATACTTAGATGGAGCTAAGCCTCCTTAAAAAAAAATCGAGATTAATTGTCCATCAATTCAGGTGGATTTGTGAAAGCTGGAATACATTCTAATTAGGTATTTTTAATTAACGTGTTTTAAAAAGTATTAAAACTGTAGTGCTTGTTAACAAATTTATAACTGTAACGCATGCTACATTAATAAATTACTTACATGGGTTTTATATTCGACGACATTTATTTTCGCAGAAATGTGTTTGCTGCGAACTCCGCAAATAAAAAGGCATTTACAGTATACTACACCTGTGCTTTTGTACAGGCGAGCTAATAAATGACATATTTCATGACTGGTTTCCACCAGGATCTGTCCACTCAGGCAGATGATTGTGAAGCCTTGGGGGTGAGGGCTAGCTGTCAAACCAGTTGACACTGACCTGCACGTTTGTCTGCTGGGGTGTGGCATCTGGCTGTAACGTGGTCTCCTGCTGGAAGCCTAGCGATGGCGTGTCCACTCTGTAGATGTTGTCCACCAGCACATGGTGACGCTCCTTCAAATGGCGCTTCATGTCACTCAAGTTCCCAAACAGGTAGTCACAGGACAGGCAGCGGTACACCTTGGTCTCAGCAGGCGTGGCCTTGGTGGGGCGGGCCACCTGTCCGAGCTGCGAGGTGTGAAAGACCTTGCCCCTGTGCTGGCGCGAGTAGTGGGTCTTCATGTAACCTATGGTGTTGGAGGAGAATTCACAGTGGTCACATGCAAACCTCTTCTGCACGTTGTGGGTCTCCATATGACGGTTTAGGTGGCTCTTTTGGCTGCCCTCATACGGACACCTACAGACAATGGGAACAAATACTGGATTACTGATATTCATAATTTCTTTTCATGTGAATAACTGATATTCATAGTTTCTTTTCATGTGAATAACTGATATTCATAGTTTCTTTTCATGTGGATTACTGATATTCATAGTTTCTTTTCATGTGAATAACTGATATTCATAGTTTCTTTTTCTTATTCATAGTTTCTATTCATAGTTGATGAGAGCATTAATATAAAATGCATATTCATCAGCTAAGAGTCCACTGCCCAGGATAACTGGATCAACAATCACTTATCAATTTGATTTATTTATCCCATTCTTTTCAATAAATTACAACTCATGAATAGGGTGTTGTTCAGTTTAATGGAGGTCAGTTTTATGCTTGCTACAGACACGTCTGTAGTCAAGTCTATCCACAACTGCATTATTCTGACAACATTTGGGAAAATTACATCAAATGTTATATAGCTGCCTAAAGCACCAATAAAGAAAATTTTTTAAAATAGTCATGGCAAGAATGACAGCTCATTATAAAGCACTGTGGGGAAGACTTTTGGATCACCACCCAAGTGGCAAGTTACAGACTATAACCCTGGCAGGGCCGAGCACGGATGCAGAAAAATGTCTACGTTCTGGAGTAAACACTTTATCATGAGTAGTAGGCTTTCAGGGGGGGGGGGGGGTGGGGGGGGGGATGGGGGGGTGGGGGGTTACACTGACAGATTTGGCCAAGCTCTCACTGATTTGCAAGGAAAGAGCCTGCATTCATCACAGTCCCAGTCCAACATACCAAGTTGTTATAGATGCACAGTATCTTAATTTTTTTGTTTGGCGTTTTACACCGAAAAGAATATTTTCCTATTATGACGACAAACAGCATTATAGTGAGAAGAAGCCGGGCAAAGCTCGAGGGAAACCGACGAGCATCTGCCACTGCTGACAGACCTGCCCAGGAGACGCCAGAGAGGAAGCCAGCATCAGCTGGACTTGAACTCACAGCATGCAGAGCATACGGCTGTAGTGTTAATTCAAATTTATGTAAATTTAAGTTTCAGTCCATTTCAAATCTAGTAAATAACTTACAAACAACTTTTCAAAGTTGTTCAAATTTGGGGGTCTCTTATTTTTGATGAAAAAATGGCCCTGACTGTAGGCTCTCTGACCACATTAACAGAAACTGTATATCCAAATGTTGTGGGCCTCACCTGTCACATTTGAAGAGTTTCCCTCCCTTGTGTGAGCGTGTGTGCCACAGTAAGGCTGTCCTGGACTTGTACGCTTTACCACACTCCGTACACAAGAAGGGTTTATCACTGGAATGTCGCAGCATATGGGCCTGCAGGTTGTTGTTGCTGCGACAGGCATAAGGGCAGAGGGGGCACTTGAATGGCTTGATACCCTGGTGAATCCACAAGTGTTTCTGCAGTTCAGAACTGGCACGGAAAAACACTTTCTCACAGTATGGACATTTGTACGAGCGGCGCCCTGGAAAATATTGATAGATCGCTCAATGTTTAAGTTAAATAAATACTCATCTAAGATAGTTCCACCACATCCAATTCCCATGAGCACAGCTGATAGGCATTAAGAGAAAATACACACTGCCAAAGATGCTATAAAATCAATCAAAAACTGTGTACAAGACACTCAAAAAGACCAAATTTTATTGCATTACATAAGACAACTTTTCACACAATAGACTGGGCACCATAATACTAATACATCTGATGTATACGCGAATAACAGCGGTCACGTTTAGGATTCGTTGAAATCAGGCGGATCCAAGAGGAAACCATGGCACCTTTAATAACAGTATCTGACAAACCTTTGGGTGTAATGCTTCAATCTTAATTAAATTTTCTGCAAGAACTGATTCAACAGTATGTACACGTCCCAAAACACTGGTAACTGGTTAATTCCACAATGGCCTGAGACGAAGATGGGACACCTTAGTGTCGTGGCCAATCGCTATGTTACTAGCCCAAGATCAGTTGTTTACCCCGAGCATTTGAGTATCCTCCACTTATAAAACTGGCTGCCATTGCATAAGTCAAAATTTCCTGAGTATGGCATTGAACACTAATCAGATAAATAAAGAAATAAGCCTTACCCATCTTTCCCTGAGCTTTCTGAACATAGCCCTGAGTCTTCTGCCAGTCCATTTCCGGAACGTCAGGGTGGCTGGCCGTCCCGTGGGCTGTCAGGTCCTTCAACCTGGATCATAAACACAATCACAACTGTACGCATGTACATGGTATAGTGCTTTAACACTCATGACTATGGTGTACGAGTCTTTGGAAAGTGGAAGTCCAATTCCTTACACAATTACGATATTGCCACAGTATTAGCACAACTGTTGCCTGGAAAACATATCAACGTTTGTGTCAAACTATATGTCACTACATCAGTATAGTATAGTAGTTCTTAATCAGCCTTTAGATCACCAGGCCATTTCTACTTGATTCTGGATAAAGGTCTGACACACACACACCACCCTTTTCATCAGAAGTTCAATCAGTTCAGACAGATTTTTCTTCTCTGATGTGATGTTTTTGAAAACACATCATACTTGCACAATGCATCACTGCTGTTTGTGATCAAGCATCTGTATAATTTCAAATCGACTTAATCAATTATTAAACGACATCTAGAATGCTACTGATATAACAGACGTAGATTTCACTACATGTTTGCTTGTGTGTTTGATCATCGACAAATGCACTAAACCGAGTCTCTGTAAGTTTCATACTGAATGTTGAAATTGTTAGAGCATACCCCTGTACCCAGTCACAGAAAAGCGAATGAGACAATCAGTGAAATGAGTGGACCTGTGACTTACGTTTCAAATGTTTCCTTACAGACTGGACACTCGACGGTGGACATGCCCTTGTGTTTGAGCTGATGACTCCACAGCTGAGTGCGACTGGTGGCGATAAACTCACACTCCGCACACGGGAACGTCACTTTCTCATGTTCCCGTTCCACGTGTCGCTTCAAGTTGTCCTTTGTTATCGCCCGGTAGGAGCACTTGTCACATGACCATGGCTTGTCTCCTGGATAATGATACCAACATGTGGAACAGCAACTTTCCTTTCTATGAGTGACTGATATGTATGTTATCTTATTTTAGACATATCACTATGATGTCTCCTTTTATTATGAATGCTATTTTGCATTACAAATCAGAAAATTGAAATGCATAATACTGTATTGTGATGTTTTATCTAGCACGATATTGTTTATTTTTGTCAATCTTAATAATCTAAACAGTAAACGCACACAAGTTTTGGCACTCTCCTCCCACAAGCCAATTTTGTGCGTTATCCTGTCACATGCCAGCCGTATTACCAAATGTATAATCCCCAAAACCAGCATAGGGTTTCATGTTGTCTTTGCTGATAGGCAAATCACAAATATGAATGAATGACCAAACAAGTTAACTAATTTACAGAGCTTCTTAATCACAGCTAAAAACAGGTGAAAAAAAAAGAAAAAAAAAGAATTTCTCATAAATCTCTCCTTTCATTCAACACTGAGTCAGATTAACTCACCTGTATGCGTGCGAAGGTGAGGCTCGTAATCACACTTATTGAAGAACAGCCGGCCACAGTATTCACACTCCTCCTCCCCGAATGTCTCCCTCATCTTGTGGAAGATCTTCATGTTCATCTGCCTAAATCCCAGCCTGGTGATCAGATCTGTCTCTGTCTCTTGGGTCTCCTTCATCGCCAGACCGTCTCCACTCTCATCAGACTCATCCACACTAACCTTAACAGCAGACTTGTTTTTACCCCTTTTGCCGCCCTTTTTGCCAGGCTGCTTTACCAAGGCCTGTCCGCCGGCTTTTGCGTCCACGGGTGTGACTGTCTGTTTGTCCGCCTGCCCTTCTGTGTCAGCTATATGCAGCCCTGATTCAACCTCTGTAGCCTCGCCTGTTTTATCTCTATCTGGTGCAGAGACATTCACACCCCTGTCTTCTGCCCTTGTCTCTTCTGCTGCTTTATTTTTAGCAGTTTCCTCCTCTGAATTTTCCTTGTTGGCTGTTTTCTCTGTTGTGCTGACCTCTTCGTCATTACCTGATATCATATCCGCTGACAAAGTCTCAGTTTGACCAGCGTCTCCGGCTTCGGTAGTCTCACCATTGTCTGTGACCGTCAAGTAACTATTTGAGTCGCTACCCTGCAAACCGCTCAAAGCTGAAGTACTCTCGCTGGACAACTCTGATGGGAGATTGACAATCATGCTTTCTGATTGGCCAGTGACAAGTCCTGGTTCAGGCAAGAAGTAACTGCAGTCTATACACTTCTCAAACAGTGCTTCCCATTTCACGGCAGAATTGTCCTTACCATGCTGACTGCTGAGGTGGTCAATCAGACGGATTGAACTCAGGAAGCGCTTCGGACACTCGCAACACTGGTAAACCACCCTATGCTTGAGGAAATGGTTCTCCAGGTAGACGCGGCGACTGGCCGAATAATCACACAGCTCACAGTGCTTCACATTGGGCGTGTCTTTGATGTCATGGGTGAAAAGATGTCTGTCACGGTCGATCTTCTTCTTGAACTTCCTGTTACAAACGTGACACTGGTGGATGATGGTCATTCCACGCGACTGCCTGCCTGTTGTAAAACGCTGCAGATATTCCTTGCCACGTTTTGAAGAGTGATACTTACGGATGTGGTTAATCAGAGATTTCACAGTCTTGTAATCTTTCTTGCACATCTCACACTGATGTTTCTCCAGAGAATGTGTGGATTTGTGCTCTATAAGATGACTCTTGTTGACAGTTTTGAAATCGCAGTCAGAACAAGTGTAAAACTGGCCTGTGTGCTTCCTCATATGGGTATAGAGGTTACCTGAAGTAAGAGGAAAATAATCAACACCTATGATGCACAAAAACAAGCAATGTTAAAATAATGTCATCAGCTGAGATACAACTTTATCAGATAGATCATTACCAAAGAAAATTTCGCTTACACAACAGAAGTCAGACTTTAAAGGCATCATAAACTATGACCTCAAATTGAGCTCAGGTCATCACAAGATGACTTTGTGTCTTGTAAATGATAAATTTCAGAAACACAAATGATTATGGTATTTGATCCACTTCCATGTTGTTTTATAATGGAATCTAAAACATTTCCCACATATAAATGCAAATCATACTGGATGACCTTAATTTCTGTAACGGTCATTGCTCTGAAGAGCTTGGAAATGCAATATCACACATATTGACCGATGCACCAGACAACAAGCCACTATACACCAGACAACAAGCCACTATACACCAGACAACAAGCCACTATACACCAGACAACAAGCCACTATGCACCAGGCAACAAGCCACTATGCACCAGACAACAAGCCACTATGCACCTGGCAACAAGCCACTATACACCAGACAACAAGCCACTATACACCAGACAACAAGCCACTATGCAGGGAACTGAATTTGACAATCTATGACCAGTAATTCTCACAAC
Source organism: Liolophura sinensis (assembly GCF_032854445.1). Taxonomy (NCBI): domain Eukaryota; kingdom Metazoa; phylum Mollusca; class Polyplacophora; order Chitonida; family Chitonidae; genus Liolophura; species Liolophura sinensis. The sequence goes on along the minus strand of NC_088303.1, from coordinate 7,858,642 downwards.
TACAGCACTTTAGACCACTCCACAACTGACAGCCCTTTAGTCGCTTAAAACCACCACAAGCTTGAGCAAACATTTTTTGACAATGTTCTGGCTTTTGGCTGATTTTGACATGTAAATGTACAGTATATTTTGATGAAGAACAAAATTCATGAAGATTAACTTATAAATATAGAACGACGATTTATATAAACATATTTAGCTCTCAAATAATTTCGCAAGAACATGATCTTTATAGTAACTGTGTTTATTAATTTCAGAGATATTGTACTGATCACTATGTACAAAATTATCCACCAACAACTGCTAAATAATGAGTCAGGAAAGAACAAATGATTACGGTTTTATGCTACCTGAGCAATACTCCAGCCAAATCAAACCAAAAACGGGGAAAAGCAGGATACCTCTCCCTCTGTTTAAATTTCAAAATATCTATTTAAGTCACGACCTGCTTTATATTGTTACTCGTGATAAGTTGCTTGACAGCTTGGGTTGTAAGCAGCCAGCATATATGTGTAGATTGTCAACAGAATAAAACGTAAAGGGTAAACTTGACTTACCTTTAGAATTACATGTGTAGTCACACTTTGTACACTTGAATGGCTTGAGCTTTGTGTGAATAAGACAGTGAAGTCTCATGTGAGACAAGGTCTTGAACACTTTGGTACAGGTTTTACAGGAGTAGAGAAAGAAGCAGTTACTGCCTGAATGCCGTGAAGGCTGAGAGGCATTTTCGTTTAAGTCCTGTTCGATCATGTGGACACGAAACATCCCATCAAGTCCGCTGAGGTCGACATTCAAACTTTCCTCAAATGCTGTTTTCTCATCAGTATTATTGAAGATGGGAAGGTCCTGTACAATCTCTGATGATTTGTCCACCAAGGCTTCTGTGTCACCATCTGTAACTAGGATATTGCTGACCGCTTCTGGAGTTGTTTCACCCTTTTCTTCCAACTCTCCATCCTCGTTGGTCACAGTGGCTGGCAACTTGTACTCATCACTGTCCTCTACCTCCATGGACATGTTAATATCATCCTCATCTTCATCACCATCCTCATCACCTGGCAAAATACACATCATATATATTCACCTGGCAAAATAGACATCATATATATTCACCTAGCAAAATAGACATCATATGTCATCGCCTAGCAAATACATATTATACATAATCACCTGGCCAAATACACACCGCACATCATCACCTGACAGAATACACACCATACATTTATTTATTTGATTGGTGTTTTACGCCGTACTCAAGAAAATTTCAATTATATGACGGCAGCCAGCATTATAGTGTGTGGAAACCGGGCAGAGCCTGGGGAAAACCCACGACCATCAGCAGGTTGCTGGAAGACCTTCCCACTTACGGCTGGAGAGGAAGCCAGTATGAGCTGGACTTAAACTTACCATGACCGCATTGGGTCACTACGCTGCGCTAGTGCGCTAACTGACCCCACACACTAAGGCCCCCCCACACAACATACATCATCACCTAGCAAATACACATCATACATCATCACCTGACAAAAATACACATCATATTTCATCACCTTACAGAATCCACACCATATATCACCACCTGGAAAAAAATACACATCATACGTGATGACTATCCTCATCAATCGACAAAATACGCATCATAACCATTCTCATCACCTGACCAGGTACACAGCATTAATCATCACCTGAAGGGCTATATACCACATGTCAAACCTTGCAAACAGAGAAAAAACATATCGCCATTAGAAAATAAAATACATGCATCATCATTTTGTCTAATGATATACAGAGCCCTTGCATCATTGTCATATACAATGATGTTTTTTGTTTGTTTGTTTAGGATAGCAATTCATTTTTCTAAAAAAAATAGTTTCATTCCATCCAAACCTTCCAGCTTCACAACGTCCCTCTTGGAGATGTCCACATAGTCGGACGCGGCCATGCAGCGATGAGTCAGGAAGTGACGCTCTTTCCCAAACGCCTTCTTGCAACGCTTACAGTGATACTTTCCATCAGTACCTGTCAAGATAATTATCCCAGTTCAGTAGAGACAACTTGATTTGGCTACATCAAATAACATTAAACTATACAGACTTGTACACTGGGGTCATATTTATATATTTACTAGTATTTGGCTGTTGCTTAAGGCATAGTCAAAATTTTTTTTACATATTTAATGGCAGTCATTTTCACTATTTCACTGACCTTTGCCAAATTACGATGGCTAATGACGCACTTTCAAATGAGAAGTGTTCTTTAACAACCACAAACTTGAGCAAAAGGTCACATAAACGTGGTCAACCACATATTAAACTGTGTCCAAGGCCCCACAAGCAATGAGAGGGGGGAATATATAAATTCCTGAATCATACGGGACTCGCTGGTTTGCAGTTCAGCAGAAAGATTCAGAATCCACTAATGCTCTGTTTGATGACTTAATATAAACAGATCAGTGACCAGACTGTTTACTGAAAGCCTAATAATGTTTACAAACCAAATGTTAAGACAGCCACATCAATGACACAGGTAGGATTACATATTAAAGAAAAGGCAACAAAAAATATAACCTGAGTTAATCAGGAAGAGAAGTGGAATCAGGCCGAAAAAAGCCACTGCTATTTTTTTCTGAAGTGCTTGGTAACTGATTTAATCAATTTTTAATCTGGAATTCTTTGCGAGGCCACAGGATGAAGTGTATTAAAGCATATTTGCCGGGTCACTCATTCCCCACCCATGTATGGTTAAATGACAAACCAGGGTTTGGGGGATGTAAGCCGTTCTCTGGTTATAGAGGCTGATAGATCAAAACTGATGGCATGGTAGCGCTTTCAATGTTCTCAATCAGCACATCTTTGCTTCCTTTGAACTGCAATATGTGTGTGATTTTGCTGACTTTGAACTGCAATATCTCGGTTATGCAACACCACAGAGAAAAAACAATTATGCTTTTTAAACTTCATCTGAGATGCATATATACATTTAGTCTGGTGTTATATCAACCCCAATCTTGTTAATGCTATAGGCCTACCATATAAAGTATTATGCTTTTACTCAAAATTATTTTCGATCAAGCTAACAAACATGCTTAGTCACTTACTTTTATCAGGAAGGGGTAACTTTTCTGGCTGTTTTGGTGGAGGCTCTTTCTTCTTCCCTCGCCCTCGTTTTTTACCTGAAACAGGTGGTAGAAAATAAGATATTCAAACGGAAACGACTTCATTTCACTTGCTATGATTGCTGTTAACTATCAGTACTTACAGTACAATGTGCATGTACATTTCATAAAAAAAAACAACTGACTGATGGCAAAAGACGATTTTAGAAAACCAATCATAATATCAAATTATGAAAACTTGTCTGACCAAGGCCTGATGTCAGGTAAGATTTTAGAGAGCATTTTTTTTCCACATTCATTTTCAGCTAAATATTCATGTAATTCTGGATTTTGTTTTCTTCAGTAAGCAGTTCTGTAAGTCACTCTGATTGTCAGTTGGTCACATTTTTTGGACATCCTATCATTTAACATGGGACTTGGTGCAAGACAACATCAAATTATTAAGGGATATAACAGCTACTGACAATTGTACTTGTTACATTAAATCCATGGTTTTAAGTGAAAGGTCCTGTACTCGTTTGTTGTCACTGTTCACTTGTTTGCTGATATTTCTAGTCAGGCTATGGTTAAGTCCAATGAAAATGAAAACCCAGTGATCATGGTTAAAACAGTAATGTATGTCCCTTAAACATGAAAACCCATTTATGTGTGTTATTCTGTTTTTGAGAGATTATGGCGTACAGCCAGTGAACATGAAAACCCAGTTATATCTGCAATTCTGTTCTGGTTAAGTCCCATGAACATGAAAACTCATTTATATCTGTGACCCTATTCAGACAGACAACGGTTGTGTCTCCTAAACATGAAAACCCAGTTATGTCTGTGATTCTGTTCAGATAGACGGTGGTTAAGTCCCCTGAACATGAAAACTAAGTTATATCTGTAATTTTGTTCAGATACTCTGTGGTTAAGTCCCCTGAACATGAAAAGTTATATCTGTAATTCTGTTCTGATAGACAATGGCACAGTCAAAAAACATGAAAAAAAAAAAACATTCTCTCAGTAATTCTGTTCAAACTATGGCTAAGTCTCCTGAACATTAAAACACGGTCATATCTGTAATTTTGTTCCGACAGACTATGATTTTACCCTAAACCTGAAAACCTAGTCACATCCACAATTCTGTTCTGACAAAAATAAAAGTCCCTTGACCATGGTCAGAGTTTTTACCTGTTGTTTTTTTCTGTGAGGCTGTGGTGACAATCAGCAGTGTCTGAGAATATGGTCCTTCTGAACTGTCTGCCTCAGGCATGTCAGGGGTGCTTAACTCCACCATCTGAGACTGCTCTTCCCCACCTACAAACAATAAGAGACACAACCATTAGGTGGTTACTAGGAGAGCACAAAGTAAATCCACTCTGGGAGCTTGTTTATTTTCACTTTTTTTTTTTTTTTCATTATAAAAATTTGAAGTCTGGTTGCATTATGCTACCCAACATGTCTGATGCTCTGTCTGATCTGGAGTACTAGTAGCCTGAAGATAAGTCAGAACTGCTTAATTAACAGTCAAAGGGCAATATTTAAACAAAAGTTCAGTTTCAGATATATTTTCATTGCATTTGAAGCACTGTGTTTTTTTTCTCCACTTCTCAATGTGCTACTTGTACACTTGGGCTGAAGAGTCACTTAGTCAGGGCTGCCACTGCCATATTCAAGGAAGTAAACATTTCCACAAAATCACAATTCCTCTGGTATCAAGGACGTTTTTGATGCTGAACAGAAAAGTTCCTATGGATAGTAAAGGTCAAAGTAATTAGTGAATTATTAATATTTGAAGTCAGCCTGTATATTGGTATAAATACCTGTAGGGAAGACTACTGTTGTGATGTCCTGTCCCTCGGGTGTGGTGAAATTCCCATCTGCTTCTGTAGTAGCCACCCCTTCCATCTGTACTGTATATGTCACCGACTGACCCAGGTTCTCATCAACCCCCTCTTGAGCCCCACAGCCATCTCTCTTGTGGACAATGAAGTGTTCAATGTCATTGAATGTCACATGGCAGCTCCCACAAATAAAGGTATCAAGGGGCATCTTGGCTGATCTACAAAAACTAATTATAACAGATACATGCCTACAAGTACATGAAGTATATATGTTCCCCATCATCCACAAACCAACCTTTTATTTTAACATGATTAACATATATTAATTTATGTTTTCTTAATCTTCTTTGATTCTGCAATATGGTCAGGTGTAAAAATGGGACAAAACTCAGTAAGAAGCCTTCAATGTTCATCTCACAACAGAAACCCCAAAACTAGTTCCTAACATAACTAAAAGACAGCAAATATATCAAAACTGAAGGTTGGTGTTCCGTGGGGCCCTCAGAGTGGTTCAGATAGTCAAAGCATTGATTTGTTTCAACATGCCCCTTACCATTGAGTTTGTGTGTAAAAATCCAGCTTTTGATGTTTAAACATAACTGCTGTCACTGTACGTAAGTGAAAAAGCCTTGAGCATGGTGTTAAAAACACCCATAAAATAAATACGTAAATAAATGTACAAGGTGTCAAACATTATTCCACAACTATTGGACCCTAAAAGGCAACATATTCTCCCCCCCACCCCTCATTCAATCATACGTTTACACATTGTTCTATAAATGTGTCATTATCTTTGACGTGCTTTTCAGTATGGTCTACTGGCTACACTTGTGCGACCTGATGTGATTTTACAGTAACCACTATAGAGCAGACAGACCCGACTATATGCAAGAGGTATATTCACTCTACCAATAGCCATAAAATCCTGCGGTCTAGCTGTATTGTTTTGCTAGAGTCCCGCTTTCTTAACAGGCAGATTCAGTATTTCAGAAGTCCTGCAATTAAGCTCATGCGGATATGGAGGAGACAGGCTGGTGGCTGTCACAAACTAACGCAGCTAAAGGCAAGATTCCATGGTACTAGCCAGACTGAAAACACATCTCGCACAGCTCTAGAAATGCATTTGTGGCTTGTAGTACATAATGGCAGTGGAGACGGGAACATGGGCCACTTTCACAAAGATGTCATACTTGTACGATATCGCACATATAGCACAATGGTACATTAATAGTGACATACAAAATACTGTACGACATATGTACGATAAAGAAAATGTTGTGTGTCGCTTTGTGAAACTGGGTGTAAACTTCTGTTTTTTTTTTCAAAAAGCGATGTCCGCTCTTACATGTAGTCATACAGTATGCCATGAAACAATCTAGCCTACCCGTACTTCTGGCACAGACCCTACATTGGCTTGTCTTAAGAACTTCTGCTTACATTCTTCAATTTATTGCCATGGACCATTCAAATGGTTAATGGGAAACAGATTGGACGTTGTATCGTAGGACGAACCTTAGGCATACTACGTCATTAGGCTACATGGCCAAGGTGAGTTACTACATTCCCTCCTAGGGCTTGGTTCAAGGTTTGTTTATGTCATTTATTCTCATTTTTTATTCTTTCCCAGGAGAGTGTCCTGATAATATGCAGACTTTGTATCGTCTCACTACAGCCGTCCATGTACACTGCAAAGCACCAAACACTTGGTCTTGCTTCGTCTGCAAACAAAATTCGAGCGTCAAACTTATTCAGAAGCTAGCAACTGCCTGTGTAGCCTCGACACTAAACATCACATTGTGACCAACCATTAGAAGAATTTCCCATCGATAACCGGCAGACCTGTATATATCATAAAGTAGTAAATCTACATTGCTTAACTTATGCCATATATCCACAAAAAAGTATAGAAAATGGTTTGTTTTACCTCCCACAAATGCGGCTGTGAATTTAATAATATGGCCGCCGTCGCCGGAAAATACCGAAGATGACCGAAATCCGCATTGACCTCATTTTGACCTTCCAGGTCTTGTAATGTGACCCGTCACGTGACACACCTACAGTTAAAATGGCAGCTCCTAAGAAATGTGTGCTGATAACAAGCAAATCAGCATCCCTTCACAACGATATTTTGGGTGGTTACATTGATGACTACGTCGGGCTTATTGAAAAACAGTATGATATCCTTTGGTGGGACGACTTTCTAAAGAATCCAGAGCTAGGTTTGAAGGTAGAAGGTGCTTTGATCGGACCAGGTGTACGTCAAATGAGGTTACCCGAAAATTTGGACAAATTCCCCAATCTGAAAGTGGCTGCAAATTTTGGAGTGGGCACAGACCACGTCAACGTTAAGTTGTACAACTCTAGAGGAATAAAGATTAGCAATACGCCAAATGTTCTCAACAATGCCGTTGCTGATCACGCCATGGGACTGATGCTAGCAGCAGCCAGAAATACTGTTGAAGGTTAATTTTGTCCTCGTTTTTCATCAGTTGTGTTGTGACTGTTGAAGTAATTATTACCTTTAAATATATATAATGCACGACTTTTACTGTATAACCTTATACAGTCAAGTAGGTCACCTTATAAATTAAGACAGCATCAAACATAGTTCGACTTGCACATCACAATATTTCAGATATATATATTCAAACCTGTTCAACCAAATTAAGTGCCCTATACCATAGCATATGACACATTCATCGACTGCAGTTATACCTGCCTCCATGTTTGCTCCAATATTTGGTAATCACTATGTGTGTAATGGTTCATGGTAAGTGATTAGCAAACATCATTGCAAAAGTAGAGGCATCTAGGACTATATCTAATTTTGAAATGTTCAATGCATAGGTATATTCTTGTCAATCAACACAGCCAAATTGACATGAGGCAGTTGTAAGCAGACTATAAGGTTGAAGATAACATGGGAAGGTATAGGAAAAAAAAACCTAGTTCATCCATAGTTTGAAAATGGTTCAGAGTTGATTGTTCAATTTTTTATTATATGTTAGTGTACAGCATTCGTCCTGCTGTTCACAGGACATAAGATGGCAACTGACCCCAACTGTACAAAGTGGCCAAATGATACCAACCTGGGGGTGGATGTGTCAGAGAGTACATTAGGAATTGTGGGTATGGGAAAGATCGGCATGAAGGTGGCACAAAGGGCTAAGGCTTTTGACATGAAAATTCTGTATCATAACAGAACTAAGAGGTAAGCTTTTGTTTTAAGTGAAGCACAAGTCAGTATGTGGTGCTGTCTTTCCCTTCTGTGGGTAATAGATTTTCACTAAGAATATTCACATGTTACAAGAAATGGATAACTGCCATACATTTTTTTCACACTTAGCCTTAGACAGGGAATTTGTCAATTCTGCGCTCTCAATGTTTATGAGGCCTTGGTGACAGCTATCACTGCAGACCTCACAAAAGCAGGCTATTTAACTTCCCGACTGACTGTTGGGCCTGAGGAAAATTGTAGTTTAAAGCCATTTTTACACCTCAAGAAGAAGGTTGAGAAGCATTTTTATACCTTCATAGGCCACATCCTTAACTGTATGAAGAAATAAAAACCCACCGTTTCATGTATCCTTTAAGAAAGATGTGTCAAGTTACCTAGGATAACAACCCTCTAACTAAACACAACAAGATCTGGCAACATATTTCCGTGTTGCCAAGGTTACACATACTCCAAATTGACATACAGTACATATAGAAGTTAATATGGCCATTGCTTCCTCTGAAACTGGAGTCGAGTCCAGGCTATACCCTAATTCCTCAACCTCTTTGCATATGAAAAAGCAACTTTCAGTGTATTTTATGCACATTTATAATTTGTTTATGGTACCAGAACAACATTGTTTGGATTGGCCATTTTCACGGCTCCACAAAAAATATAATTAAGCAGAATATGCTTGAATAAACACATTAGAAACATGTGAAAAGGTTGAAGAATGACAGGCTTAGTGTGTCGCTCACTTAACAGACTATGTGGACATGTAATAATCCAGTATTTTATATCTTCCAGATCTGATGAAGAGGAGAAAAGTCTGTCTGCCTTGTTTTGCCCCAAACTACACAATCTGTTGGCAGAAAGTGACTTTGTTGTGATCACATGCCCCCACACTCCCGACACAGATGGCCTGTTTGGAGATGCAGAGTTTGACGCAATGAAGAAAACTGCAATTTTGGTCAATGTAGCAAGGGGTGAGAACACAACTGGTGCTTGTTCTTGAAATAATGCAAACTAATGGCCAAAATTTGATCGAGAAAAGTTGCTGATCAAGTTCTAGTTTCAGGCACTGTTGATAAAATTATGGCCATTTTTAGTGTGGGTTATTCTGAATTGACTTTTGGGCTGCTTTGTTCATTTTCAATGCAATTACTCGAACTTTGTGTTCTGTTTTGGGCTTTGACATAGCTACATGTGTTGGGACACACAAATAATATTTCAGCAATGCTTGTTAAAATATTGTTAAGTACCACATAAAACACCAGGAAAATATAATTCAATGAGATGGAAATGAGCTTATATGTTGTTGCCATGATAAATTTATTTATTTATTTGATAAATAAAGAATATTTCACTTATACGATGACGGCCAGCATTATGGTGGGTAGAAACTGGGCAGAGCCCGGGGGAAACCCACGACCATCTGCAGGTTGCTGTAGGACCTTCCCACGTACGGCCAGAGAGGAAGCCAGCATGAGCTGGACTTGAACTCTCAGTGACCTCATTGGTGAGATACGCCTGGGTCATTACGCTACGCTAGCGCGCTAACCAACTAAGCCATGTCATGATAAAAGCATCACAGCTACATGGGTGATGGGATTCTATTCCAAAACATCATCAGAGCCTTATATTTATTAGTCAGTATGGAATCCATGTTTCCAACAGACAACAGTATGCTATTTCCACATGGCATATATGAAAAAGTAATAATGCCTTTTCTTTAAATTGAATACCTGTTACGTTAGGAGTGGGTGGTGGGCGTGTCTATGTTCTAGTAGAGGCAATCACTTTAAATGTCAAGCGTATACAAGGTGCAGGGTCAAACGATGTCTTGGCCAGCGAATTTGGAAATTCCCCGCATTCACTGCCTATGCTGCCTGTGCGACCATATAAAGGGGTCGATGATTCTCGAGTGGCCATGGTTACAGATTTTCCATCAGTTGCTGGTTTACACTAGGCACATCGGTTTCCTCCACCCATTAAACTGATCACCAGTGTATATGTGGAAATTCTGGAGTATGACGTTAAGCAAGATTCAAATAAATAAATAAATTCCTATATTTCAGGTAAAATTGTCAACCAGGATGCTCTTGTCTGTGCTTTAACATCGGGTAAAATATACAAGGCTGCTTTAGATGTGACTTACCCGGAGCCTCTACCTCGTGATCACAAACTGCTCACACTGCCTAATGTCATCTTTACACCTCACGTGGCCTCTGCCACACTGCGGACTCGACTCAAGATGATCAGCTGTATGCTGGAGAATATCACAGCTGGCATTGCTGGTCTCCCACTACCAAATGAAGTCCATGCCAAAGAATAACCTCTCAGCTGTGCTGATTTTGTGGATGTGGCCACATTATAAAACAAACCTAAAAAAGTAGCACCCCTTTGGAGAAAGTGGTGAGACCCATATTGTCCATGGGATGTAATAAACTTGGTTTTCAGGTACAGACTTTATTTGCCCTGCTTTTTTTCCAGAATGTATGTTCTGTCCACTCAGTCTGAGCTCTTACGCTTCGAAAAGATGATAAAATATATTCCATAAGACTTTGCTCTAATTCCAGAAGCTGCAATTCAGGTCAGCCTCAGTATTACCATTATGTAACAGAGCAACATAGGTCTTAACCACTTCTCCAAAGGGGTGTTTTTTTTCAGGCTTGTTGAAAATACATTGTGTTGTGCATAACAGGTGATAACTGGATATAACACATCCTGCGAAAGATTTAATTAAATTTCATCGGGTGCAAAAGAAAAGTAAATTTGTTGAATGACTTTCACATGTCATTGATCAAATGTAAAGCTAATGCTGTAGAGTTGACCAGTGGTGTTTTTGATGGAGCAAGCATGATTAATGGTGTTTTTCATGGTGACCTACATGTAACATTCAGTTTTCCACGGGATGAAAACCACAATTTACTTAATACATACTTTTATTATTGACTTTCTTATTATATTACCATACCAGCATCTACATGTATATTGAATATAACCAGTGATGCAATGTAAAGACAGTTATAACCAAAGAGGTACTCCAACAGGAAATACTCAGAGAGAAGTTGTGCTTTCAAGGCAGTTGATTCTTTGTACTTTTTTAAGTAATTTCTTTTTCTGAACTATAGGCAGAATATGTAACCTGCTTAAGCACCATTTTCACCAATTATTGACTAAGACCACCTCTTCAGGACATGGACACATACTGTTATTTGAGCGCTGATAATGTAAAAATCCCAACATTCCATTTGCCGTGATCCATTTTACAGGGGATATTTTGTTATTTTTGAAAACTATGGTTACATAGTTTTATGCCTCTGTTGGGGGTTTACATATTTACATATCCATAAACAGTTGTATATCCCAAAGTTTGTTAATATTATGGGAATTTTATATGAATGCATTGGTGCAATGCACAGGTTATATTAGCCAGTTATTATTTTTATCTCTTTGTTTTGAAAGTAATTAGATCAATATTTATCATTTTACACATGATTGTTTATTTTAACCAAGTTATTTCTTTATTTTACTAGTACTTTCCTACTTCTGAATAAGAGATAATATATTTCGTGCTCTGACTTACAAATCCACTAGTCTGCCAGTCACACATGACTCTTTGGATCTGGCGGCACTCACCAAACATTTTAAGTCGTTTTACAAGTTTACATATTACAGAAGTGTACCTTTTGCTACTTCACTGTAAACGTAATTCAGTGGTATTTTATCAAAGAAATCTACAGAAATTGGTGCTATTAACTCAAACTATGCCATTACCAGATCAAGCATGAGGTTTTTCCTTTTGTAAGAGGAATTTGACTGTTTTTTTAATCCACAGAAAAAAAAAAAAAAATTCAACTTGGCTTAAAATGCTAAAATGTCCGGTAAACTAGCATGCCTGCAAAATGTTGTTTCAGTAATGTTAATGACATGGTTTCACTTCTGTCAGCATAATCAGTAATCTGTTGGATACAGTAAAGTGAAGTGAAATGTGTTTGCATGGTTATTGTTGTTATGACCACTGCAATAACAGGTATTAAATGTGTAGACCAAAGAATGTCTTGCTTTTAAATTTGTATTATTTTTCTTGTATACAGTTGGCAAGTTTTTCAGTTCTAGTCTTCATATGGTTGTATACACTTGTCAACAAATTAGTAATTTTAGTACTAGTAATATTTTTTTGAGTGTATAAATACTATTAGCAGGAGAGTACCATGAAAGGCATTGATGGTGACATCTTTTTATTTTTTATTTTGTGACAATGATGTATGGGTGCTTCAAAGGACTATGAAATAATATCCAGTCAGCATGTAGAAAACTTCAAATATCATCCAGAGCTTGTTATTGTCTCTTATTGAAGTTGTTATTTTTGTTTACCAAAGAAAAAAATATATATATCAGAACTCACTTGATCTGTTTGTCATTGGCTTTCAAGCATATAATAAATACATACATATAGTAAGCTCAACAGGTCTGTGCACAAAACCTGGTTCTGGCAGTACGACATGCATTTTGCAAGATTCTAGCACATAAAGAATGGCAGGATTCCTCTCACCATAATGCTGGTTGCCGTCGTATAAGTAAAATATTTTTGAAAACGGTGTAAAATAATCAAATAAATAAACAAAAACAAAGTAAAGAGGTTTCAAAATACAGTATGAAGCACTGTTGATGTTACAAACAAGTAACCAGTATGGCATCGTGATGTCATCATTGCACGTTGCCATGGTAATGAAGCCTGCTCAGTAATCCTAAACTATCTTCAGTCCAACTGAATCCTTGAAATGCATCATTCCGTATGGTTGTTATGATTGGAGTTTGGTAGCCATTGTCTTCTTGCCACTATCCATCAGTTTTAAGGAAGTCAGCTTTTCTTAGCCTGAATGAGTGCTGCACATTTCTATGTTTATATAGCCTTCAAACATATTGATCAGAGCTTGGTCTACTGACGTGATTGAGAGACCCTATGGGAAATGATATTTTCTCAACATGGTAATTTTTCTGAGCAAATGCAGACAAAAATAGTGCAGCAACATTCTGTGTGCTGCTATTAAGTAGGGCCTAAATAATATTAGGTAGATACATGAAACAAGTCATTCAGAAACTTTGACAGTTTTTTATTTTAATATTATTTTCTGATTGTTGCAAATAAATTTACTTGAAAGAATAAATTCGGTCATTTATGTTTATCTTAAGTCAATGTTTAGTTGTTTTACATAATGTTTAGTTGTTTTACATAATGTTTAGTTGTTTTACATAATGGGGATGCAGGGCCTTATGCACAAGGCGCTGATGTTGTTGTTGACAAGTGTTAGTACCAGAACGAGAGTATCCGGCAGTAGCAAGCGAGAAGTACCCAATAGCTCAGATGAGAGAGAACTGAACTTCGGACAGAGATCCGATTTCAAAACTTAGTGAGTGAAGGATGCAGTTTTTAAATGAAATCTGCGAAATTAGTACGCCACTTGAACATCAGGTACAGGTCATCCGAACACCTGTAGTTCCCAAACAAACAGGTGGATCCGCAAGATGACTGACTCGTGGCAAACAATGGAGCTATTGTGTAACAAACTGATACGTGCAGCCACTGCTCCATAGCCAATATGTACATGAATATCGTTTAAAATCCATAAAGTACCACCAAAACTGCAAATTTCCAAACAGAAATGAGACATGAATCCAATTTATTGGAAATGATCATACACGTAAGATTTTAAAAGCAATATAAAATGGAAACAAATGTAAACAATGCTGTGGGCATTTTCTCCCCTCAAGTCCTCTCCAAGCTTTCTGTCATTGGAGACAACATCCTTTAGGATAGTTCAGGTAAATTGTAAGTTCACATGAACTAGGAAGATGTATTTGAGTGAATTTTCTATATGATCAGAATATCATTCACATCATCAATGCTGTAGCATAAAGACATCAAAAGTAGACACTGGACTGACACAAATAAATACCTTTTGGACTAACATAATGATTGGTCTTTTGGCAACATCATGACAAGCCTTTTGTCTAACAACAAGACCAACCATTGAGTTAACAACATGACCAACCCTTGAGCTAACAACATGACCAACCCTCGAGTTAACAACATGACCAACCCTTGAGCTAACAACACGACCAGCCTTTGGGCTAACAACACGACCAGCCTTTGGGCTAACAACACGATGGCCAGCCTTTGGGCTAACACGATGGCCAGCCTTTGGGCTAACACGATGGCCAGCCTTTGGACTAACACGATGGCCAGCCTTTGGACTAACACGATGGCCAGCCTTTGGGCTAACAACATGATCAGCCTTTGGGCCAACATCATGGCCAGCCTTTGAGATAACATGATCAACCTGTGGGCTAACATGACCAGCCTTTGGGCTAGCAACATGGTCAGCCTTTGGGCTAACAACATGGTCAGCCTTTGGGCTACCATGACCAGCCTTTGGGCTAGCAACATGGCCAGCCTTTGGGCTAACAACATGACCATCCTTTGGGCTAACAACATGACCAGCCTTTGGACTAACATGGCCAGCCTTTGGGCTAACAACATGATTGGATTTTGGGCTAATATGGCCTAGCTTTGGGCTAACATGGCCAGCCCTTGGGCTAACAACATGGCCAGCCTTTGGGCTAACACGATGGCCAGCCTTTGGGCTAACAACATGACCAGCCTTTGGGCCAACACCATGACCAGGCTTTGGACTAACAACATGACCATCCTTTGGGCTAACAACATGACCAGCCTTTGGACTAACATGGCCAGCCTTTGGGCTAACAACATGATTGGATTTTGGGCTAATATGGCCAAGCTTTGGGCTAACATGGCCAAGCTTTGGGCTAACATGATCAGCCTTTGGGTTAACATGGCCAGCCGTTGGGCTAACAGGGCCAGCCTTTGGGCTAACACGATGGCCAGCCCTTGGGCTAACAACATGGCCAGCCTTTGGGCTAACACGATGGCCAGTCTTTGGGCTAACAACATGACCAGCCTTTGGGCCAACACCATGACCAGCCTTTGGACTAACAACATGACCAGCTTTTGAACTAACATGGCCAAGCTTTGGCTAACATGGCCAACCTCTGGCTTTCAAAGCCAGCCTTTGGGCTAACATCATGGCCAGCCTTTGGGCTAACATCATTATCAACCTTTGGCCCAACTCTGGGCTGACATCATGACAAAACCTTTAGGTTAACATCATCACAAGCCTTTGGACTAACATCATGATCAACCTTTGTGCTAACATGACCAACCTTTGGGCTAACATGACCAGCCTTTGGCCTAACATCATGACAAATCTTTAGGCTGATATTGCCAGTCTTTTTGGCTAACATCATGAGCAACCTTTGGGCTAACATCCTGGCCAGCTTTGGGCTAACATCATGACCAACCTTTGGACACACATCATGACTACCTTTGGGCTGAAATCATGACTAATGTCTGGCCTGACATCATGACTAACATTTGGACTGACACCATGACTAACATTTGGGCTGACATCATGATTAACCTTTGGGCTGACAACATGACCAAACCTCGAGCTAACAACATGACCTACCCTCGAGCTAACAGTATGACCAACCCTTGAGCCAACAACATGACCAACCCTCCAGATAACATGACCAACCCTTAAGCTAACAACATGACCAAACCTCGAGCTAACAACATGACCAACCCTCGAGATAACAGCACGACCAACCCTCGAGCTAACAACACAGCCAACCCTCGAGCTAACAACTTGACCAACCCTTGAGCTAACAACACGACCAACCCTTGAGCTAACAGCACGACCAACCCTTGAGCTAACAACATGACCAACCCTTGAGCTAACAACACAACCAACCCTTGAGTTAACAGCACGACCAACCCTTGAGCTAAAAACCCTTGAGCTAACAACATGACCAAACCTCGAGCTATCAACATGACCGATCCTTGAGCTAACAACACGACCAGCCCTTGAGCTAACAACACGACCAACCCTCGAGCTAACAGCACGACCAACCCTCGAGCCAACAGCATGACCAACCCTTGAGCTAACAACCCTTGAGCTAACAACATGACCAACCCTTGAGGTAACAACACGACCAGCCTTTGGGCTAACAACACGACCAACCCTCCAGCTAACAGCATGACCCACCCTTCAGCTAACAACATGACCAAACCTCAAGCTAACAACATGACCAATCCTTGAGCTAACAACACGACCAACCCTTGAGCTAACAACACAGCCAACCCTTGAGCTAACAACGTGACCAACCCTTGAGCTAACAAGACGACCAACCCTTGAGCTAACAACCCTTGAGCTAACAACATGACCAACCTTCACGCTAACAACATGACCAACCCTCGCGCTAACAACATGACCAACCCTTGAGCTAACAACACGACCAGCCTTTGGGGTAACAACACGACCAGCCTTTGGGCTGGCAACATGGTCAGCCTTCGGGCTAACAACATGGTCAGCCTTTGGGCTAACATGACCAGCCTTTGGGCTGGCAACATGGCTAGCCTTTGGGCTAACAACATGGCCAGACTTTGAGCTAACACCATGACCAGCCTTTGGACTAACAACATGACCAGCCTTTGGACTAACATGGCCAGCCTTTGGGCTAACAACATGATTGGATTTTGGGCTAACATGGCCAAGCTTTGGGCTAACATGGCCAAGCTTTGGGCTAACATGATCAGCCTTTGGGTTAACATGGCCAGCCCTTGGGCTAAGAACATGACCAGCCTTTGGGCTAACACCAAGGCCAGCCCTTGGGCTAACAACATGACCAGCCTTTGGGCTAACACGATGGCCAGCCGTTGGGCTAACAACATGACCAGCCTTTGGGCTAACATGGCCAGCCATTGGGCTAATAGGGCCAGCCTTTGGGCTAACACCATGGCCAGCCCTTGGGGTAACAACACGACCAGCCTTTGGGCTAACACGATGGCCAGCCTTTGGGCTAACAACCTTACCAGCCTTTGGGCTAACAACATGACCAGCCTTTGGGCTAACGATGGCCAGCCTTTGGGCTAACAACATGACAGCCTTTGGGCCAACATCATGGCCAGCCTTTGGGCTAACATCATTATCAACCTTTGGCCTAACCTCATGACCAACCTTTGGTCTAAGATAACCAACTCTGGGCTAACATCATGACAAAACCTTTAGGTTAACATCATCACAAGCCTTTGGACTAACATCATGATCAACCTTTGTGCTAACTTGACCAACCTTTGGGCTAACTTGACCAACCTTTGGCCTAACATCATGACAAATCTTTAGGCTGATATTGCCAGTCTTTTTGGCTAACATCATGAGCAACCTTTGGGCTAAAATCCTGACCACCATTTGGGCTGGCATCATTACTAACATTTGGGCTGACATCATGACTAACACTTGGGCTGACATCATGATTAACCTGACATACTGACTAACATTTGGACTGACATCATGACTAACCTTTGAGCTGACTTCATGATTAACATTTGGGCTGATACCATGACTAACCTTTGGGCTGACATCATGATTAACCTTTGGGCTGATATCATGACTAACCTTTGGACTGACATGATGACAAACCTTTGTACTCGCATTTAAACTGCAATAATGATCAACTTTTGGGATGATATCATGACTAAACTTTGGGCTAATATCCAGACTAACCTTGGGCTGACATGACCAACCTTTGGGCTGACATCCTGATTAACCTTTGGACAGGCATCCTGACTAACCTTGAGCTGACATCCTGATTAACCTTTGGAGTGGCATCATGACTAACCTTTGGGCTGACATCCTGACCAACCTTTGGGCTGACATTCTGACAAACCTTCGGACAGACTTCATGACTAACCTTTGAACAGGCATCCTGACTAACCTTTGGACAGACATCATGACTAACCTTTTGGCTGACATCCTGACAAAACTTTGGACTGGCATCCTGACTAACCTTTGGACTGGCATCCTGACTAACCTTTGGGTTGACATCCTGACTAAGCTTTGGGCTGACCTCCTTACAAACCTTTGGACTTTCATCCTTACTAACCTTTAGACAGACATCATCATTAACCTTTGGGTTGACACCCTTACTAAATATGGGGCTGACATCCTGTCTAACCTTCGGACAGGCACCAAGATCAGCCCATGAAATAACGCCATGACACAATGGTAAACCATCAGGTTGATGTCAAGACCAATCTCTATTAATATCTGACTATATCCAACCATTGTGCTGGCATTCAATCAAGGCTTTTCAACTTGCATCTGGGCAACTGGTTTACATCCTGATAAAGCTTTTGGGCTGATATTTCTAGACAAAATAGAGCAATTGGCATGATCAACCTTCAGACTGGCACTGAGAGCAGAGACAAATTTTCCAAAAATCTATGCCCAGTCTTTTCGGTTTGCAAGTCTGCTCACCATAAAAGCAGCGTATAAATCTACCACATTTCCCTGACCACTGATGACTGTCACTATGTCATATCTGTAAAAAGTATCTCTTTCTAAATTGGACTAAAAAATCTTCCAGTACATGTTTCCCACAGATTAAAAAATGCCTTTGATATCATAATATACAGTAGTGGGTTTAGTCTGTCTTTTCCCTGTGGTGTGTTCTGGAACCTTTGTTCAGGAAGAGAAGGCCTAAAACAATGAGTGAGGCTCCACACCACCAAAGAGGGGGCAACCGCTCATGAAACAAAAGAAAGCCACACAGGCCCTGAAACAAATAGAAAGACTCATTTTAAAGAAATAAAGGAAACAACACTTTTAGGAATTGTGCATTTCATTTTACTTAATGAAACCCTCCCTTGTATGGTATATCATACATATCTTGTTAACATCCTTATTTGACAATAGCTGTCTTTTCCTTTAAGCAGTTAAGGGCTGATACTGTAAATGCATTTTTATTTGTGTGGTACTAACATTCGTGGATTTCGCGGCAAACACATTTCTGCGAAAATAAGCACCATCGAATGTAAAACCCATGTAAGTAATTCATTAATGTAGTATGCTTTAAAGTTTGGAATTCGTTAACAAGCACTACAGTTCTAATACTTTTTAAAACATGTTAATTAGAAATGCCTAATTAGAATGTATTTCGGCTTTCACAAATCCAGCTTAACTGATCGACAATTAATCTTGATTTCTTTTAAGGAGGCTTAGCTCCATCCAAGTATCGCCACATTGCAACATTGTTGTTGTTGATTTATTGCCGCGGATACAGACATACAAATCGATAATTTGTACTGGGCGTGTGTATGTAATACAATATACATAGAGAGAGGCTGTTTTTTTATTGACTGTACTTGCCTTCCAGTCAGATCACTATCCAACACGCCCGATGATTTCTGAGAAACTTAGTCAAGTCTGTCACAGTTCATTCAAAGTTTCACACTGCTGATGCATGAGAATCGCGTTGATTTCTGAGAAATTTAGTCAAGTCTGTCACAGTTCATTCAAAGTTTCACACCGCTGATGCATGAGAATTAAACAGTGGGATTTATTTACATCACATTTAATCCTTCGTCGTCTCCCAGAGTGAGTGACACGAATATTTGCTCACGCAGCAAGTAAGGGCTTCATCTTGTAAATCAAAAGATTAAAAGCTTAGGAGGATTAACTTTCTTTGTCTGATCACTACTCTATTACTCTATTGTATAGAATTTTTGTCACATCTTCCAGGTGGAAACAAGTTAAAAGTGATAACATTGTTACTTGAATGCTGGAGTTGTTTTATTACCTGATGTTTCTGTATTTAAGATTGATATTCGTTTATCAGTTGTCCAAAAATTCTGTTAAGATCCACCAAAGTTGATTCCTGCGAATGTGTCTTCTTAATAAATCCGTGAAAGTTTGTGCCCGCGAATAAAAAGGCATTTACAGTATTACCATAAACCATAAATATTATATGTGGCCCAATTAATGGTTCTGCAAAGAGCATTTCCTTACCGATGCAAAAAAGTTGACTGCTGTGTTGGTAATGGTAGCCTCCACAGAGGAGGAACAAATACGCAAGGACTTGGTGAAGAAGACCCACATGAGAATGTTGGCTACGAGCAGGACTGCCCCAGAGAGCACACGTATTGACCCCGTGACCTGAAACACAAAACCACAATTTGTAAGATTTCTGTTAATCATATTAATGATTTTTCTAACAATCTTTTGTAGACCAGTCATAAATATAGTAGACACCATTACCTGGGGCAGTCATGTTCGGCTAGTTGGACCCTGAGCTCTTCAGTGTCTGGAGGTAATTTTGTATGGCCTTCAATCCCTTCCATAGTCATCTTGATCTCTGTGTCTACTGCCACAGGTATGTCAGCTACACGAGGGCACTACGTAAGGTTTGTGTCGATGACCTAGGATTTCCTGGAAGCCTGCCCTCTCATCAGCTAATGAACCATACAGTATACAATTATTGCTTCACAATATGGCTACCCCATATTGTGGTTTGGTTTTGGACTATGTGTAACTACATGAAACCTTAACTAAGTTTACGTTACAACTATGTCACTTCATATGTCAATGCATTCAGTATTCATTATACTGAAGCTTAAGTAAATCTAACTTGGACATTTAGACTAACAGAAAATTTAAAATCTTTCTTAATATTACCATGTAGTCCAAACTGCTAAAAAGGCACCCAAATTAAAAAGCTTTCCTAGAGTCTACTTAAGTTTTATATCATAGAGCGGCTCAAAACATTTTGACTGCCTCACTGCGTCACATGTAAACACAAACAATATATACCAGTATAAACACTAATCACAAGACACAATAACTCACTGTTTCACACTGTACGTCCAGCAGGATGTAAGAGGAATGAACCATGGAGTCACAGACGTCTTGCACAGCTTCCTCTGCTGACAATGCCAATTTGGCCCCCACAGATGCTAATGCTCCCATCAGCCCAGCCACGCTTGCGTACCCAAACCCCAGGGAGCAGGAGGATAGGTCTGACGAATGCTCACCCACAGGCTGCTTCACCACTCCCTCTTCTGACAACCCTGTAAGGCTATGAATAGTGAAAACTATGCATACAACTATGTGTAATGTTTGGCATACAATGTAGATCAAGTTTGGTTTCTTGAAAACCAGAAATATGCAATAAAATACTGTACTAAAATAAGTAACTTTTTAATTTTAAATACCACCAGAGAGCATGCCTGGTAATGGACAAGCCTTCTAAATCAGCTTCCACCTTATCAGACCATCATCTATGGTGAACGGAACACTTTGGCCAAAAGAGTCCAAGAAGAGACAAATAAGACCAGCCATCACAAAAATGCAAAAAATACAGTATGTTCATAATGAAAAGCATAAAGAATAAAACACTTTTCTACAAAGCCAATATATAAATCTTGCCCTTTATCTTTTTCATGAACCAGAGAGCTATTTATTTTTACCCATGGTTGTTTTGTAACATCTATACACTCTATCCTGTAGATGTCACAATACTGTCATATCTCCCTGCCCGTTCATAATCTCTCAGTGCAATTAATTTAAGAAAAAATTATCAATTCACTCAGATTACAGATGTAGTTAACACTTACACTGGACTGAGGCATGAGGATATTTCACTTGTTCATGATGAGAGTCAGCTTAATGACTGGACAATACACAGGAGCTCTTATCTATCCATAACTCAATATGGTCTATAACAATGCTAACCCAGGTAGCCCTAGTATTAGGCCCCATATGACAAATTACTGGCGTGTGGTGAGATAGTTGCAGAGTGGCACAACTCTTAAACCAAGCAACACAAAGTGTTGTAAGCCTTACAGAGGGAAACTGCTTCTAATGTGTCGGATCAACGGTAAGGAACATTTAACGCATCTTCACAGGCACATTAAAACTTCCCAGTGTAAATCGACATCAACTGAGAGGCCCCATAATCAACTAACATGTTCTAAATATCTTCCAACCAAAACCGACCCGTGCCAACCTTACAAATTCACCAAATAAATACATTTTCAGACATTACACCCACTGTGGTCTTAATCTGTCTGGTCCCTTTTTGATCACTTGTGAGAACGAACAAGACTGAAGAGAACAGCGCCATCTGATGTCACAGGGAGGGAAGTTACCAAATGGGAGAATAGGCCTGCCTGGTGTTACTATACTGACTGCCATAAGTATTATCTCCCTTGAACGACCATACTTTTTTCTGTGCTCAGGTTGACCACATGGCTTGTATGGACAACTATCAGAACGAGATGGAGGCCACAGTGGGTGTAGTGTCTGAAAATGTTTTTATTTTGTGAATTTGTGCAGTTGTCATGTTCTCGGCGAGACTCAAAATAGATCAGTTGATTATGGTTGATATCAATTTACGATAGGAAAGTTTTTATGCGTGTGTGAACATGCAGTAAATGTCCTTGCCATCGATCCTACACATTAGAAGCAGTAACGCTCTCAACACTTCGTGTTACATAATTTAAGAGGCCACTAGCCCTGGATTTCTACGTTCGGTTTTTGACATTTGGGCGGCGATCGCATATTTCCAAACATAACAAAGCGAACACAGTTATCAAGGGTTATCTGTCCGTAAGCATAAACAGGATATCTACGGCCACAGTTTGGCTACACATGATATAGCCTGAACCAGATTATACGGGTCCCATTTTTCGTGTTACTATAAACACTGAGATTTCGTAAGCCATACTCGTTTCGTTTCGCCGCAAGTTTCCCAGCCATTTATCGTCTCTTGTCACATACTCGCGACATGTTAATGTAAGCAGCATTTCCCAATGGAGGCGTAAAATGTGAATTCCTTCACGCTTCAGCGAACGTCCATTTTCGGTATCACGCCAGTGTACCCGCACACACGCGACAGTTGATATGCCCTCTAGAGTTATGTCCCTTCAACGCTATTCAAAGAGGTAGTCTTTCCTCCTTGCTGTGTCTATTTCACTAATAAAAAAAATCTATGTCATTTACATTTGCCTTCAATATCACATACTCATCGTTTGCTTGCATTTCTCTTTCCTTGCAAAAAGGAATATTGCTACAACATCTAATTTAACATAAATTTTCAACATTATTTTACGAATACGTCATCAGATCTAGTATCCGGTAAGTCAGGTTTGTCAAGTACAGTACCGGTACATAGGAAAAGGTGATGGTTTACAGTTTTTTCCCCACCTTTCAGCCACTATTGTATAAGTGAGAAATTCTTGAACACAACAGTAAAAACCAGTCAGACAAATAAATCCACATTGCTGTCATCAGATCCACATGACATTCATCTTTATTAACATGAGACCATATTTAGTGCTGCCTTACTTAATCACCTGATCTATGAAAAGTTTATTATTTATATGACTGGTATTTCATGCCGTACTCAAGAATATTTCTCTTATATGACGGTGGCCAACATTTTGATTGGAGGAAATCACGCAGAGCCCAGAGGAAACCCACGACCATCTGCTTGTTCCCGGCAGATAAAAATGCCCAGAGAGGAAGCCAGCATGAGCTGGACTTGAATTTATCGCGATTACATTAGTGAAGACAGCATGAGCTGGTCTTAAAACGCAGAGTGACTGCATTAGTGAGAGGCTCCTATGGATAATGGCAAGTACACCATGCAGGAAGGAAACCACCACCCACGGTCAACAAGGATACCAGATCTGTCATTGTGTCTTTCCATGAGCAACAGGACTAGTTCGAAGAATTCACTAGTTCATGTAGGCTATCGCTACATGTACACACATGCCAATAGTTTGAATTTATGGATATGACCTGGATCTGGCAGATTTTAATGATAAAATGTCAAGTATATCCTAGTTTTACCTTACAGTACCTCTCTACAATAAAATACTATTACTGAACTTGAAGGTCGAATATCCAGTGAGTTAACTCGCTGAATATGCCATACTCACTGTAACATCACATGTATAAACATATCAGCATTCAGAAGACTTCCCTTGATTTCACTCCATTCAACTGAGCTTGGAACTGCATCTGGGATAACCTTGAGCACTGAACTGTGTGTGTGTGAACTTTCCCAGGTGAGTCACAAGCATGTCCTAGGTGTGTCACAAGTGTATCTCAGGTGTGTCACAAGTACATCCCAGGTGTGTCACAAGTACATCCCAGGTGTGTCACAAGTAAGTCCTAGGTGTGTCACAAGTGTATCCCAGGTGTGTCACAAGTACATCCCAGGTATGTCACAAGTAAGTCCTAGCTGTGTCACAAATGTATCCCAGGTGTGTCTCAAGTATATCCCAGGTGTCACAAGTGTGTCCCAGGTGTATCACAGGACAAGTATGTCCTACATTTATCTCAAGTATGTCCCAGATGTTTCACAATCATGCCCTTGGCATATCACAACTATATCCCAGATGTGTCACAAGTATATCACAGGTGTGCCACAAGTATGTCCTTTGTTTGTCACAAGTCTATCCCAGGTGTGTCACAAGTATGTCCAAGGCATGTCACAAATATAACCCAGGTGTCACAAGTTTGTCCCAAATATGTTACAAGTATGCCTTAGGTGTATCACAAGTATATCCCAGATGTGTCACAAGTATATCCCAGGGGTGTCAAACGTATGTCCAAGATGTGTCACAAACATATCCCAGGTGTGTCACAAGTATGCCCCAGGTGTGTCACAAGTATGTCTCAGATGTGTCACAAGTAAGAAGATTCTACAATTATTTTCCATGGTTACAGGTTTACTCTCAGTTTTCATATCGTACCTTTTCAGTCATAAGATGAGGAGTCGTCATGCACTATGTCCTCTTGTGATAGGGCCGATCCATGCCACCTAAGGACTTCCGCTACTGACATATCATGCCGAAGACGTCAGACATGACACTCCACCCAGTCACATTAAACTGACATTGGGCCAAACAGTCGACTGTTTCCTTGTTCTAACATTTCTGTGCTGAGCAATAAGTGATTTAGCAAAAAGTGCAATTCCCAAAGTGTTTAGTATGACACGATTTTATCCCAGGTGGGAGATATCATACTTTGTGCTCCAACTTCCTCTACCTGAAAGCTGACTTGACTCAAACACCAGTGCAGTAAATGACATTAACTTTTGCCCCAAAAAGTGCAATGTAGAGATACATGTACATGTAAATAGATGTTGTAAAACATTAGTTTTGGTGCTGAAACTTACATCTTCCAGTTCTAAACAAACCTCAAAACAACTTTGTCAGATCAACCGAAATCTGAGAATCTAGTAACAACTTTAACTTAGACTATAACTGTCATAGGCAAAATTTTAGGCCATTTACCATACGTCAGAGAAAAACTCTGCCTGTACATCATGAAGATAAAAAGATCATCCTGACTGTGTGTGTTTTGCCAAGTTACATGAACTCTCATTATCTCAGGCCGTGCTGTTCCATCAGCCTAACATCAGACAACTTGGTGTTGATACATTATAGCTGTCACACAGTATCATGATAATCTCTACATACTGCTTTCCTACCTAACAACCTATTTCAAACCATATTCTATACTTATTTTTATTCTATTTTTTGATCTTTTTTTGCCTTTAAAACAGAAAGTATAAGACTGTTGTCACCTAAGACAGATAGGTAAACCGTGTGCAGCTCAGTGGTTGTTTTTCTCACAAGACAAACTTCACAAGACAAACAATGCAATGGTTCTGGATAACACAAGATGATCATTTATTACCATCTTCTGGTGTTGAAATAAAAAACAAAGTAGACAGCATAGACATTATGAAGATGTGACGATCTGCACCAATCACAGTGGTTCTCTGTTGTCACCTGTTCATCCACTGACCGACTAAATCTCACAAACAAGAAAATGATCACATAACATTTTCTGCCAACCAGAAATGATTAACTTAACTTTTCACTAGACACATGCAATGGACCAATCAATACTTGTATGGGAACAGAAATGGTTATAAATACATCTGAATGAAGTAAGTATTAACATACTTTTAGACTAAACCACTACATATGCCAATGATATTCATATTAATGTTTTTCCTTGAGGGCATCAAATCCCACCCACCCCATGGGGGAAAACCTAAAGTTTGGGTTTTTACTGTCATTTTATACTTTAAGATAATTCACTGATTAACAATTCTTCATAAACGTATCTCAGGAATGACCTGTCACCACTTTAATAATTTCCAAGTGATGCGGACAATACAACCAATCAGTGATGTAGTGTAACAGTAGGTTAACTGAACATACATCTAGCAACAAGGATTGAGTTACAAAATCATGCTATCTGTGCAAACATTTTTGATGCTCATTTGTTCTCAGTGAAAATGTGACATTGACTGTTTATACCACTGCTCACACTACGATAATCACTGTGATAAAATCTGACTTGGGCTTCAGGGCATTTTTACTGGAGTCTAGTATAAAAACTCCCCGATGTTAAGGTCTTTCACAGTCCTACAAGTGTTAGCTACATAGCACAAAGATCACCGCCAAGTTCATATTGTAATTCTTGTAATTTTTAGTCCTTTTAAGAGATATAGTTGTAATAGCAATACACTGTTTCACTTTTGTCACAGGATTAGTCCATCTAATAAACAACATGTGGATATTTTCGATTTTCCAAACATTTTTTTTTTTTGGAATTCAGCACTGCTATCTGTCCTAAAAATTAGAAGAATTACAGAACAGTATTAATTTTATGACAGGTCCACCAAAAGCCTGAGTATTCAAAAAAAAAAAAAACTGTCTAAGTGAACCAAAGTCATAACAAGCTTTAAACAGGACAGGCTTGAAGGAAACTACAGCGTTTTCCAGAAAAGTCCAAACAGAAACAAAAGAACTGTAAAACTGAGTTTCACAGCTACATGTACAGGTAGATTTTCTTTAAACATCAACACATGTACAGATAACATGCAGATATAACAGTGTACAAACAGAATTGTTAACATCTATCTTGGTACAAAGGGAGATAACTTATGAGAAAAAAAAATTATATTAAATATTCGGAGAATAAGTTGTGCACTAGGAACTTAATCAATGTAAATTCATTGTTATAACTGTCTGTGATGCATACTAAATACCTGGACATGAGGTCACACTAAACCAAACAAATTTGTACACAAACAAGTGGCTTAACTGTAACAATTCTGTCCCTACCAATGAAAACCTGAACATTTACCTATTTATTTATTTGATTGGTGTCTTATGCCATACTTAAGAATATTTCACTCATACGACAGCGGCCAGCAGAATGGTGGGAGGAAACTTTCCCACCTAGGCCGGAGAGAAAGCCAACTTGAACTCACAGCACCCACACTGGTGACAGGCTCCAGTGTCACTACGCTGGGCTGGCCAGTTAACCCCCTCGGTCATGGAGGCCCAGGTGTTGAATTCTGGGGAGAGGCAGTCAGGTAGGGTTTGGAGGGAGAGTCAGGTTGTTGTGGTGAGTCTGGAGTGTAGAGGGGTTGACTTACATTGACTCACTTTGGAGGGCCGATCCACATATAATTTCACAGCAATACAGCCTAACAAATTACACATTATATGAATACTAAAGATAAAGGTCCTCTTTAAGGAGGTTTATATCCTCAGTATATGAAAGATGCAATGCCTAATTCCTTGGGCTACTGGTAACAGGCCATTGTCATATTTGGACAGAGTGGCATAAGGTGGACAGAGGTCCCCAATGTGTTATATACATGTATCCATATTAAGTCAACATAATTCAACAGACACAATGTTCTCACTCTTGTCTGACCAACAAGAACTCTATGTGCATTTCTCAATCAAGCTATTGATTTCCGTGTTTCTCCAATCCATCGTAATATTATCCATATGATTATCATAATCTACTAACGACCGCGATGCTTCTGACCTCATCAGCGACGCTCCTATAGACACCGCACCTTCTTCCACCATATACCTGTCCAACACAAGAAGACACAATGTCAAAATACACCAAAAAGAAAACTCTGAAATTTAACAGCATTAATTAGACTATCAAAAAGTCAATAATTATCCACAAAAATTTCAAATGCACACCTGCATAACACAAGATTTTTGAAAACTTAACAAAAAACAACCACATATTCTAGTATCACTGTCATTCTTTAACCTTTTCACATGTTTGCAAAGTGCTTATTCAAGCATATTCTTAGAACATTATTCAGCGTAGACTGATAAAATAATTTTTGTGAAGTTCTGAAATTGGTCAACCAAACCAATGTAGCTTTCTCTCTGAAAGCAAATTAAAAATGTGCATAAATCTCACTGAAAGTTGCCCTTTTCTACGCCAACAGGTTGAAGAATTAGGATATCCTTTGTTTTGAGCTTTATTTATTCATTTCTTTGACCAGTGTTTTACGCCGAATAGAAAGAATATTTCACTTTTGGGACAACGGCCAGCACAATGCTGATGCCAAGAGGAAGCCACACTTGAACTCACAGCAACTGCATCAGTGAAAGGCTTCTGGTTCATTCATCTGCTAACCTACACATTTTATTTAAATGGTTCATATCACAACAAACTTTTTCAGTCACACAGGTACTTCGACAAACCAACAACAAACCAAATTCAGATAAGTTACTGTAAAGTTATTCGCTGGAAATTATTTTCGAAGATTTTCTCCAAAAATATGTTCGCAGGAATTCAATTCATGTATCTGAGAGATTACTGAAAAACAAATCTTAAAATCTTCCAAGATATATGGCCGAAATTATTCAAGCACATCAAACAGGTATCATAATGGGTGGCTTTATTCCTCCTTTGTTTCTTGTGGCGTCACTAATCCTCGTGATCTGGATCATAGATCAAAACAATGGGGGATGGATTATCACTATGTAAGATTACCTTTGCACCTACTGTGAGCAGTACTCAAACAGGTGTCACTTCTTTTCGAATCACTGATGAGCACTTTTAAACACCTGGCAAAGTGACCTGTCACCTTTTGAGCAGTTCAACGCAAAAACCTATGAATTCACCATTATCAGCGCCAGTCACTCATTCCTTATCAAGCAACACGCTAAGTTTTGCATTGTTTCAGTTTTAACCGTCCTGTGTAGCAGGTCAGAATCTGTCGAACAACCATTGTGTTGTTGTACACATTTCACAGCGTGGTAGAAGCTCACTCATTGGACCACAGGAGAGACACAGCCAATGGGAAAGCGGGTATCAGAGGGACATTCATTAGAAGCCAGCACGTGCTGGTATCTACTTTTCTTTCACTTTACAGGCATAGTGAAGATTGATCAAACTAAAGACGAATAAACTCCCACTTTGTTTTATACCCACGAAGCCTTAGCACCAGAGTTTGTATATATTTAAACCATAATTTCCCTTTCCTGCTGTTAAAACATTTAACTGGCCCGTCAGGCTTTCTTAGCACAACAAGCAAAAGATTTCACTTCATTATTACTACTACCTGTAGTATGTGATTCAATACTGCATATTTTTTCACTGGAATTATTTTTCGTCGTAAATTATTGACCGTGAAATACACGAAAATTAAGTACGTCACAGTATATCCCAAACTAAATGTGCAAAAATTAAAAGGGAAGCAAGCTGGTTTTGGGGATTGATTTGATGAGTTACAAAAAAAATCTGCACACAAATTTTATGCAAATATGACCATATTTAAAGCAGTTGTTGCCCCACGGACATCATCCACCAATCAGAATATCACTGGGATATTTAAGAATTCCACATTGGACTTCAAGCAGGTCAATAATTATCAAAGTTTGGCAAGTGCCTTACTCACTTTTTATCTGCTAAGGCCCAGTGTGTATCTTTCAAGTAATATAACCTGCACAAATCCCCATCCTTCTCTGATGACATCTTGGAGTTATCAACCTGTAAACATTTCACTCACATCTTGAAAACACTCTCCACAATATCACTGAGGAAATACTGCAGCAACAGGCTGTCAATCTAGATTTTTACCTCTTTTGTAAAATATTTCCAGGAAGGTTCAAGAGAACAGAACTGGTTTTAAACATGTAATATCAGGACAGTTGGTATAAAACTTTTTTGAGGACACATTTATTAATTTCACTGCGGCTGAATGCTTATCCCAAGAATACATCATATACACAGGTTTATGGGCGCGGTCCGTTGAACCTACCCCACTTCAGCACTGGAAAGGCCAGGAAGTGCACATGAATTCTCTCACCATATATATTAAACAAACACAACATTAGACAGTGTACCTACTAAACATACTGTACATGAAAAATTGTACATACATGTATATATCTGAAGTACTGTATTTCATAAATTACACTTATAGAAGCATATAAAGGTCATAAACTTATATTTCTGATGCTAATACTTAGGTGTTTCTCGTATCAAATTATTCACAAAATCTCCATAGTGGCCCAATAAGCTGGATACATCATTTAGAATGAAGCAAAACAAGTCGCCTGAAAAAAGCTAAACATTTGGGTGAAATTTTGTAAGTTTTGATTTGATTTGATTTATTTATTTGATTGGTGTTTTGCGCCGTACTCAAGAATATTTCACTTATACGATGGCGGCCAGCATTATGGTGGGAGGAAACCTGGCAGAGCCCGGGGGAAACCCACGACCATCCGCAGGTTGCTGGCAGACCTTCCCACTTAGGGCCAGACAGGAAGCCAGCATGAGCTGGACTTGAACTCACAGCGACCGCATTGGTGAGAGGCTTCTGGGTCATTACGCTGTGCTAGCGCGCTAACCGACTGAGCCACGGAGGCCCCTGTAAGTTTTGAAGATTGTAATATACCTTACCATAAATAGAACTGCATCACTGAAATATTCATGGAGTTTTTTCCCTATAACTGCAGCTACATGATCTGGCCTGAAACACAAAGCACAGTAAGCTTTTTTATTTACTCACAAAACAAAATCTGGCAAAAAATTGTCTGGAGGTATTTTAAAAAGGAAGAATATACAACCTGGGTTATTTACATACCTCATTCCATACATGTATGATATAATGATGCCCAAATTGCAGCTGCTAAAACACATCCAAAATAATGCTACCAGAAGGCCAAAATTACTTATCTTCAAGCTTTTAATAGAGGAAACCACTGCAAGTATCTGAGAAACTCATAAAATACTGTAAACAGAACAGTCCTTCAAATAAAGGGAAATACTTTGGCTCAGCCCATCCTGAAAAAAAATTTTCAGACAGAGCCTGACCCTATGTCGAAAATTAGGGCAGGTCGGTTGGGATTTTTTTGCCCGATTTTTCAACACAGGTTCTCTTAAAATAACTGGAGTATGACCCATTTTTGTAGGTAGGCAACCACTTGTTTACAGACACACTAGCCCTAAGCTATAGCATGGATGTGTCTATACCAGACATGTGTGAAGTTTGGTAGCTAGTCTTACTTTATACAATATCCTTTTTTACAGGTTTCAAACTGTTGGTGACTGACGTGTCAGACTATTCAAAACTACCAGAGAAGATAGAATGTAGTTAGCACATGTACTTACTTGATATCTGAATAATGTGAGTTAGCTTGGTAGTAGCCAGCTATTACCAATCCACAACTCTTACAGTATGTGTCAATCTGAAATCAAACATTAAAATTAACCATTATACATGAACAGAGAAAGAATGTTTTACATGCTGATGGACAGAGATCCTGGTTAGTTTTTTCTTCAGTCATGGCAATTTTTTTTTCTTTTTATTTCTTCCTTTGTCATATTGATAACTATGGGCTGTTTTTTTGTCTGAAATAAAGATATTATTATTATTAAGGGGCCACTATTTCAAGTTGATGTTTTGAAACAGTCAAATCTCTGGATAATTCCATCAATGTCTTAACAATGCTCCAGTAACAAATTTACTGCTTCTTTCATTCGACAGAAATGAGAAACATATTTCACAGGTCGCACGTGTTGTTGTTGTTCACCTCACCTGTGTTAGCGCCACTTCCAGTATCGGAGCCAGGCCTAGCGTTATGTGAAAGAGAGGAATGCAGTCTAAAATCTTAACTTTACGACTCTCTTTTGATTTGGGGTCTTCTGCTAGCAAAAGTCCGTTGACGGCTCTGTGAGGGTATTTAGCGGCGTGCAAAAGTAGTTTACAATGAGCTCGCGTATTTACGGATACCTCCGCCATCTTTAACTGTGCTGTGTACTTCCGGTTCCGCTATAAGGGCCTATGAATGGGTTCGAGTTCACGGAGTTCCGCGAGGGGACGCTCGCGTATACATCGGAAGTTGGAGTTAGAAACTTGTTGATACACGGCCTTGGCGCATGAGCGTCGGACGAATGAAGCCTTTATTATTATTATTATTAACCCCAACTTCCTGTATATGCGTCAGCGCCTCCACGCGGATCTCCTATGAACTCGTGTCCCTCATAGGCCCTGTACCACAGATCGTGTGATTTAAACACGTGTTCTCCGGTTTGTGTTTTAACACCGTATCTGCTTTTTTCACACTTATGACTACAGTCATGTTTACGGGCGGGAGCACAGGAACGCGCAGAATAAATCGCATCGGAAAGCCTGCCAAAAAGTCTCACTTAATTAAAAGACAACGCAGAACAAGTGAGCGCTGGATTCGAACCAGCGACCTCAAAGGTAAATAGGAACCTTTCGGCCAGAGTGAGAACAACACATTTGCGAATGCGCTATAGTGATGATCTTGGTTGCTTAAGTAAACGTTCAGAAAAAGAATAAGAAATGCTATAAAATATAGGCTGTTTACGGCATTGTATTTAAAAGTATATCTACATGTGTGCAAGTACTAGTGACAAGTATGGCTAATGACACATATGGCTTAATGTGGTGCGCAATATACTAATACAGGCATACATATATTGCCCATGATCGATCAAGATTAATCGAAATACCGGTATTAGAAAATTACATGTACTAATCACCAAACTAATCGAAGACAGCAAATTGCTGGAATGTGTGAGTCATTATCGGATCGTCAAGAAACCTGAAAACGCTAACCCTCTTAATTAAAGCTCTAAATTATTTAAAAACTTTTTCGGCATCATATAATTCAGAATGCTAATTGTAATAGACAGGTGCGGCGGAACGTGATATGCTTTTGTGAGGTGAGGTACGTGTTGGTGAGGCTTTGGAGCTGAGGAACTGCTATCCAGCCCTATGGAGGAGGGTCCAGCTTCAACACATGGCGTAGAAATTTCCTGTATTGACAAATAGGTCTACACATGCACCTACGACGCATATAGTTTCATGAATTAAAGGTGTCTAATATCAATTAAATAAGATGTGAGAAAGACCAATGTGTAACATATTTATGGGTTGTTTCTTTATAATAGGGTACATCAGTCCCACCCGATGAATAGTCTGACGTATATCCCGGTAGCTTATTCTGTAATTACGGTAAGATGCCCCGGGAGACTACGCGATCTCGTTAGTAAGACAGAAAATTGCCCTCCTGATGTGAAATAGAATGGAAAAATATATTTTGAACCGCTGTCAGCGATAGTGTGTTTGTTGGATGTGTATAAAAGGATTACTGGTCGCTGCCACAATGGTAGATTGAGCATTTTCCCATGCTTCAAAATGGGGCGTCTATTTTGTTTTCGCCATCGCTAGGGCAATCACGTACATAATCTCCAACTTCCGGACCGTCTTACAGACCAATTGGCACTCTTCGAATGAAACCACCAAATATTCACAGGCAAGAAAAAAATGAGCTCTTATCTGGTATTAAGACAGACGTCTATCTTAAATAGCTCTCATATAAGAACATTGAAAATTTAATTCTGATGATGATAATACATTTTTGTTTTTAAATTTACACAAAATGGATTGTTTTCATTTGGCTCAATTATCTTTTCTGCACAGAATCTTCAACCCTTAAAGAATAATCTATCTATGGTGGTGCGCGGTGATTCAAGTTACCTAGGCCCCAGGTCTATGGACGTATAGTTTCGTTTGCATGGTTTGAAATTCTGTTCAGGTCCTTCCAACTATGAAATGAACAGAATGAATAAATAAATACATAAACACATAAATAAATAAATCGATAAATAAACAAATATGCGACTGCAGGATATTGTTCGAATTTCTCACATCTTCCCAATGTGTAACTGAACTGATGGCGTACATGCCCAATGTTACTCAGGCATTGTGTTCCGATATATATGATAATTAAGGGGAAATAACTCCAGTAGGAATTCGTCCGTTAATAGTATGTATGAATATATGGTTGCGGTTTCACAATTTTGATGATTTGTAAGTCATATTTTTCAGTTTTATGATTACGAGGAGTCATTAGGCGTGTATACATATATTGTGTCATCTTGTGGTCTCCAAAGTGCCGCTGCCAGAGAAGAATTATGCCAAAGACACCAGATATGACACCCCACCCAGTCACATGATGCTGACACCTGTCCAAACTGTCATGTTTCCTTGCTCTAACCTCTGGGGACAAAACGAAGCCATAGTATAATGCAGCCTGTAAAAAAAATGTGGCATGTAGCCTATAATGGCAGAGTCGTGCACGAATTTGGATGAAAGTTTCTACAAAATTTTGCCATGGGGAAGCACTAATTATTCCATTAATTTGGCTGTGAAGGTACTGATCTGGGTCTCCAGCCTGTCGCTTACTACTGGACATACATGTAGATGTAGTAGAAAATACAGAGTTTTGTCCCTTAGTGCAGGAATTAGTTTGTTCATTTATTTAATTGTTGTTTTACGCCCTACTCGTAATATTTCACTTATACGACGGCGGCCAGCATTATACGGTGAGAGACAACCGGGCAGAGCCCGCTGGGGAAACCCATAACCATCCTCAGGTCGCTAAAAGACCTTGCAGGAAGCCCCATGGCGGATTTAGTACCGTGTTCATGTCGATACGATTGTTGTTAAACGTCATAAGTGTACTGGGGAATTTTATATTAGCGGTAGCGGTATGTATTTTGAGAAGAGGAAACTAGGGTGCTCGGGATAAACCATCGGAGGTAGAGGAATTACTGGCGAACTTCGTTCACGTGTCCTACAGACTTGCACTCCATACTGGTGGACAATTAAGTGTACAGCGCGGACGGACCCATGCAGGAACCCCCAACCGATCGCTTGTTGCCACCAAGGACGCACTATAACACGATGAGCTGGAGAATGTACAGAAATCACCTGGTCGCGGGATTGAAACCGCATGTCTTGTGTGCCGCAACGATTATTTCGTTAAGTGGGTTAAATATAAACATGAACTACAAAAAAAGATAGTGGTTTTAAGGGACATGAAGAAAGTTATTCCCAACACGAAAATATGAAAAAGAAATTCATTTTTGAGCCATATTTTATGACTCTATTTGCAACTCAAATAACCCGTGCATATTTATGTAAATATGCATATTTTCAATGATCGTGTCAATGATCATGTCAATGATCATTTTTCTGGTATGAATTTAATGGCCTCGCGGGACCAGCACAGCGCACGTCACCTCTCCTTCGCATTCTGTCTCTACCCTCTACACACTGTTATCTTGACAGTTGTCAATGTTCGCGTCATTGCAGGCTACTTCGTTTGCAGATCGACCACTGAGGCCTTATAGGAAACTTAAGTCTAAAGCCGTTTCCATCACTCAGGAAGAAAAGCTGATAAGCTTTTTTTGTACTTTAATATGTTACGACATATCCTGAGTTTCATGTTAAGAAATAAAGACCAAACGTTCCACGTATCCTTTTCAAGTAGAGGTGGATTGTACCGATTTTTGGTCGTTCATATTTAGGGTCTTAATGGCTGTATCTCATAACATAAAAAAGGTAAAAATCTGAAAACAGATTTTAAGCGACATACGTATGACAAGCATAGGAAGGTGCGAGAGTTGATAGACAAGAGAACAAAGGTCCAGGTGAAATGTATTCGTTTCGAAGCATTTAAGAGCAAAGCAGCAGCGTTTCAGCAATGCCTAACCCTGAAGGTTCTTCATGGGTCGGTATGCATTGGTGCATTCATGTTATTAAATTTCAAAATTAAAACTATACGGAAAGCAACATGACGACGGTGGAAAGAATTGTTCGTATGGTTTGAATTATAGTTCTGTTCCGTACAATAGGGTCCTCAGGTTGGGATTGGGAGGGGGTGAAGGAAAGCAATGTCGTTATCATGGTAACCAAGGAAACGTTTGAATAGCATGACACAATATCACATTTGTATCCACCAAAAGCCAAATCCGCACATTTAAAGCAATTCGAGTTGTATTCCTGACAGGAAGTCGCACCTTTTTATATAACGCTTTAAGCCTTAATCATTCAATAATTCTATTTATATACAGTGGATATGAGGAAATTGACAATTTTTTTTTCGATGCCATTCGCGGAAATGAACAAATGTGAGATGCAACATGACGTCACACCTTATGTATGTATCCCCACACAATTAGACACTTTACGTTGAGAACAACTGGAGATGTAGGCCTGTAGCTCAAACATACCTACTTACACAGTACAAGCATATAGTAGATAAAGCGGAAAATGGAAATCTGGTTAGCATGGCAACTGAAGAAATGTGGGCACAACAAATTGCTCTGCACCCTTGTACATTTACCTATGTAACCTAAAAAAGTCAAAGATGAACATACAGAACAACTCAACTATGACCAGGACAGCAAACCCTACCCGATTTACTAAGTAAGTATAGAACAATTGGCTATTTGGTTGCCATGAAAACTACCCTCGACACAAGTAATACTGTGTGACACGTTGTCTTCCCGAATTCTCAATAGCAAAGAACATATCCTACACAGCCCTCCCCGATTTCCTTCATGCATAAACTTTTATAAGAAAAATATTTCTGGATGTGGTGTACATGTCACTACCTGAGCTAGGTGATGCTTTTATAAAGGTTTTTCATGTATTTTGGTAAAACCTTTAAAAAAGTCCAGTTGTTTTGTATAACTTGTTATAGATTTGTTAGGTCACATGTTAAAGTTCTTTATTGTTCCAGCGTACAGGTCAGTGGTTTCCTGAAGGTTTTGCCTGGTTTCCTGCAACACTAATCCTGACTGCCATTGTAAGCCTGTATTTTAAACCGCCTTCAGAAGAATATAGGTCTACGTTTATAGCATGCAAACAGTTATACTCAATGGGGAAACTCTTCAGCCTCAAGTCACTCTAGCCCAGGCTGTGTAGTCTTTTAGTCACTCCTACCTTTGTGATGATGTCTTGCGGACAAGCTGGTAATGTATTACTCGTTAATTCATTGCAAACGAACAATTGTCAGTCCAGCCTTCACCCGGGCCTCCATTACGTGGGAAAATGTTCCTTATTCATGCAGTAGTACACACGCTTAAACGAAAGACTTTTACACAACAAAATTACAAAACATTGTCATTGTTTAACTCCCAATGACTATGGTATTAACATTCTTATATATTGTCACGTACAAACCACATTGTATAACAGCAGACAAGAGCGGATGTACATTTCTTGATGAGGCACGTACCGTACCGCGTGTCACACACTTGCCAGCTGGGATGTAGATAACTTATAACAGGTTAAGTGTTTTGGACCGAAGGTGTAAAAAAATGAGACGAAAACTACACGTGTCTGATGTCAGCACGTGCCGGCATATCATCTCGACACTGCTTATCGGACAGGTGTGAATTGCTTTCTACACCAACTATAGTTTTTGTGGCAAAGTAACACATCTTAAACGGGGTGGTTTGTGGTTAAAATGTGGACTAAGCGCCAGACTATATCTACATGTATGTACATAACACATAAAACTTAACACAAGTTTATAAACGATACCTCTTTATTTCTGTGACGAAATATCGCAGCTCAAAGTAAGCAAAATCAAGCAAAATCACGGTATGGAGAAAATCGAAAGCTTCTCCATGTTATCAATTTTAACCAATCGAGACGCGAGGTATTTCTGTAACTCGAGAGGGCGACTTTTTCAGGTGACGTCCCCTTTTGTTACCTTTCAACGATATGTATAATTGGGGTACGAATGACGCGACACCGTACTTTCGGTAGCTTTAGGGTGGCGCATCACATGGCCTCGTATATGAATTTCAGATTAAAAGTTGAATTTGTACAGTTATTAAGCACACAAAAAATAGTTGTGGCCGTTCAGGTCTGTTTCCACCCCTCTTCCTGAATAACTCCGATTATGTTATTTGTTGCCTTTTCTTTTAAGGAGTACTCTGCATGTATGCATATGATATGTTGGATTTGATCGGTGTTTTATGCTTATACAACGGCGACCAGCATTATGGTGGGATGAAACCGGGGAGAGCCATCTTTTGGGGCCTCCGTGGCTTAGTTGGTTAGCGCGCTAGCATAATGACGCAGGATACTCTCACCAATGCGGTCGCTGCGAGTTCAATTCCAGCTCCTGCTGGTTTCCTCTCCGACCGTAAGTGGGTAGGTCTCGCAGCAACCTGCGGGTGGTCGTGGGTTTTCAAAAACTCTGCCCTGTTTCCTACCACCTTAATACTGGCCGCCGTCGTATAAGTGAAATATTCTTGAGTACAGCGTAAAACACCAATCAAATAAATAAAACAAATAAATAATTCCGCCATCTTTGAACACGAGCTATTCACTAAAGGAGGGGTTTGATTTGAAGACGATATCGCCATTTTGGGGGATGTCGCAGCAAATGTCAAACTTCGCTTGTTTTGTTCTGGACAAGAAAAGCGAAGAAACTTAGTTATTGAACGGGATATAATTTACAACCATATTTCTAAAAAGTAAGTATTTTGGCTTGGGTAGAAGGTTAGTCAGAAATGAATTAACATAAATAATAGGTGTCACAACAGAAAACATGTTATCTGACTTTCACTCAGATATCACTTTTATGTAATGATCATATTAGATCTTTGTTGTTTTTTTTTTAGCTCTGTTCCATCAGTCTAAATGTCTGATTTATTTATCATTTGTATACAGTGTAATTCTGACTGAAAAACGTTGTAGGAGGCGGCTCAACGCGTCCTTTCATCTCACGTTGGCTTCATCTGTCTGCGGTTTACGGTTAATTTAAAAAGCTCCCTCGCTGATGTGGTAGACCACAAATACCTAGATCCACGTTTCACAGAGAGATATTTAAAAAAAGCAAAGCACTCAGAGCTAGCTATATGTACTTGCAATTCCCAAAAAGATGCGTCTACCACATTCATATACTCTGTTGCAGTTATATGTGTACCGATCGTCACAAAACCAGACATGTTTGACAGGCATAAATATTAGGGCATATATGGAGCATGTTGTACATGTTCCATTCATATATTTGGTTCACAGTGGCACAATGCCGACGTGCTGCATCACTGGAACGCCATGCCTGCAACACCAGACACGACCCCACACTCAGTCACATTATACTGATACCGGGTCGACATTTTACTCATATGTTGGGCTCCAAGCAAGCCAGAGTAAAAACTCGATTCGAAGGCTTAAAAGAAGATATATGACTTTACCTGGGATTGAATCTGCTCTTATTAGGCCTAGTATATAGAAGCCGATAGAATCCCGTGGCCATACCAGGCCTGAAAACCTTACGTATGCACAAAATGTTCCCACTGATATATGCATGTGGTCACAAGAAGGTGAGTGTAAACGCAAAAGTACCAAAGGGCGAGGTTTGGTGGAATCTCACCCTTTCCTTGTTTCATCTGGCAGAGCCTAACTGCATTCAACGTAACCCCAAGAGAGCTCATAGTTAAATAAATAAATTTATTTATTTGATTGATGTTTTATGCGGCACTCAAGAATATTTCACGTATACGACGGCCGCCAGCATGTTATGGTGGGAGGAAACCGGATATACCCCAGGGGACACCCTCGATCATCCACAAGTTAATGGTCGACCGGCCGGAGAGGATGCCAGCATGGGCAGGACTTGAACTCACGCCGACCGCTTCGGCTCCTCGGTCGTCGCGCCTCGCTGGCGGTAGTCCAATAGTTTTTATTAGTTCCTCTGTAGACTTGTAAATGCTTGGTGTACCTGACTGCAGAAACGTTTGTCTCTACAGTTTCCCAAAGTTATTTTCTTTAACACTTTAACGCATTGGAATGGAACAGCGTGCAAGACTATACTAAGTTACACAGCACGTGTTTGGAATTTACATTGAGTGGCAGATGTGGATTTATCACCTTGAATTATTTCAAATATTCTACTAGCGAAGGCTTACATCAGTGTTGATTACACTATGTCGTATAACTGAAGCAGGCCCTTGTATAAACTCTGATATCAGGGCTTGCACGCGGAGACAGTATATTTGTATGTATAATTTTGATAGAGAAGAAATTTTAGAATATACTTGTGAATAGCAATCCACATGTAATACCTCAAAATCTCGCGTGGTCCATCCAGCCCCAGACATAAATTAGCACGTGCACGTTGTCACAAAGCGAAGATCTGAGGCTCGATCGATGGGTACTCCTGTACTGTTTTCCTCTATAAGCTGATATATATGTTAACCATCTGGACAAACCCAGTATACAAACAATAGCATTACACGGCCGGGTCTACGGCCGATCAGAGTTATACCCAGAACTCTGTACGTACCCTAGCACCCGTACGCTATCGCCCGCCTATATTCTATACCCAGCCCCAGCTCTTCACAACCCATGGATTGACATAGGGACTACAGTCAGCCACAGCACACACCACATATATCCTGGTTGGAATCAGTTTCCTACGCACAACATCACGGGCTGAGGTCTTTGTGTGGTAGACGCAGAGAAGCCTCCACCTCGTGCGGGAAGGATCGAATTCAGTCGCCTGGTTTTCTGTATCGATCAGCCGACGGAAGCAGTGCAGAGGTCGACGAGGCAAGTACTGCTTATACAGCCTACTATATTTCAGAAATTATATATTCAGTTTCGCGTGACTGTGTGTGTAATATATATAATTTGAGATATTACTCACGTGTGGCATGAAAATCTACTCGAAATTGGTACATAAATTATCTGCCAGGCC
This sequence comes from Liolophura sinensis, assembly GCF_032854445.1. NCBI lineage: Eukaryota > Metazoa > Mollusca > Polyplacophora > Chitonida > Chitonidae > Liolophura > Liolophura sinensis. Next base: position 7,817,663 of record NC_088303.1, on the reverse strand, counting down.
GTACAGGCTCTATTGGTATAGCAGGACGACCGCCCTACTTTATTTTGTTGCCTATCCCATCGTGCGGCGATAATACTATACAGTGTGAAGTATCGCAAGGCCACAAACACAGCGTTTGAAACCAGGGGTTGTGTCGCTGTATGTTACAGGCCGATATTCCAATGACCTATAAACAATCGTTGAGAAAAAGGGGATTACCCTGATCATGTAGGCGACCACGTGCCATAGGCAGGTGGCTCTGGTGGGAACCACATGCCTTGAATTGATCAGCAGACTTTCCATGTTAAAGGTGTTTACAGGATGGCGTTGCCTGTGCCCACTGCACTGAACATACTGGATAGGACTGCCTGTGTTTACTTTAACCATTGTTATCATCTTCTAGTCGGACTTGCCATACAATAAGGGCTATGTATATGCTTCCAGATTTGTTCACCGTGCATTTGTATGTAGTTTCACTGATCATTTTTCATGTATATTTATATACATGTTTCAGAAATTAGGCGCTCTATCAGTCTTGATTCTGTACCATACACACAAAGTATTCCCACTTCATACCCTATGTCAATATTGGCGGCGGTCCAAATAACCCTCGTACAGATGGACTCGAAAGTTGCTTGTAATTCAGTCGCAATAGGTCACCATGTAGAGACATGAGTTCAGTCCCATTGTCGGACTTCAAGGTTTCCTAGCTTTCTTTGTTCTCCGCGCATTAATTGGCGGAAAACGTATGCAGTCTTACACCAAGTTCACGTTCCACCAACAAAACATACATATCATACTTGGAATGTGCGTCAATAATTACTTCGGGCACTCTGTTTTTCTCCGCAATCGGATACAAATTCGAAAACACTCTTTAGTATTGAACACTAAGCAACACTTAAGTAAACACAATAAATAGATAAATGATATTTTAGCCGGAGAGTGAACATTCGTCTATGGCTGCTCTGTGGGTAGTACGTGCTTCCTGCATGTACTACCTTGATTGGAGTAACTTTCCCAAAATGTCCCCAATCAGGATTTTCACTATGATGTATCGTTGATATAACAGCTCACAGCGTAATGACCCAGGAGCCTCTCACCAATGCGGTCGCTGTGAGTTCAAGTCCAGCTCATCCTGGCTTCCTCTCCGGCCGTACGTGGGAAGGTCTGCCAGCAACCTGCGGATGGTCGTGGATTCCCCCCGGGCTGTGCCCGGTTTCCACCCACCATAATGCTGGCTGCCGTCGTATAAGTGAAATATTCTTGAGTACGGCGTAAAACACCAATCAAATAAATAAATAAATAAATATAACGGCTCATTTTGCAAAATTATTTATAGGTTTATTCATATTTGTTTACACATTCATTTGTTCCTGATAACGAATTGCTCTAAAATCAGGATCGGATTAATCCGTTAGATGGACGAAAATGCAATCCGTCGTCTGGCAGGGAACGAATGTGACGGAATATTATTAGCATGGAAGCGATCAACATTATTGAGGGGTGGATGCATGCATGCATGTAATCTCAACTAATAACCATGACATTCAGAGCTTGACAAAATGCATGACTGCTAAAGTTACAGTGTCCGAGACTGAGGGACAAAAAGCTGTCATCTATCGCCGGATCGGGCTGCAGGTTTAGGTCAGGGGGTTTATCACATTCCTTGGCGCAGGGCGGCAGTTTACTTCGGACACTCCAGTTTCCTTAGCCATACAAAGCCTTACCACCGCGATGTGCATGTGTCAACGGTAATAAACATAATCCGCATGTGCGCAAAGGGTCGATATTTCGTCGGTGCCTCAATTTGCAGCCAAAATTATCTCAATTAGGGACTGATTTTCCCACTTTTCAGACATGCACAAGTCTAGTTTACCGTTTGAACATTTGTAGTACGGTATAATATGAGAAGTGAAGGTTGTGTGTTTGGTTGTGATTAACTTTAATATTTACTTAAATATTAACATATCAAGACGTAGGTTAAGTACTATGAAGCTGCATGCACTTAACTGTAAATTACACATGCACTACATTAAAATCGCTACTCCCTGGTACAAATCCCCCCCTCCCCTGCAGTCTTACATACAAAATTGTAATCTCATAGGCCCTTTCCTGAAATCTGCGGATTATGCCCTGGGAGAATTCTTGAGAACAGCGTTAAATTCCAGTCAGTCAAATAAATACATTTCTCCTTGATACTCTGTTTCTTACATGGGCCCACAGTGTACATATGTTTGCACCTAGATTGGCTTTTCTTTGGAGACATAAAGAGTAGGCCTAATTTTTACAAATGTTTCAGGGCCGAGTCTTTTGATGGACAATTTCTACATGCTCTCTCTCGCACCTATATAATGTTTGCATGGCGGCGTATACTAATGAATTATACAGGCCCCATGCAAAAGTCGTCTGTTGACATGTGATTAACCAAATCTAATATACACGTAAACGTCTATGTTTACGCGTAAATTTTGATGGAGATAAATATTTATAGACTAAACGCCCGCATTCTTTGGAATACCAACACCTTATATTTCCGGTCCACTGCGTATCTCGGACACATCATTTCCAGTCTGTGCAATGACTGTTTCGAGGGCATTCATTAAACTTTCGATTTCGTTGAGCATTTAGCTTTTGAAACGGCATGTTAAGGCTTTGTCGTTAATTGTTGATTTTTGGAATGCAGGGAAGCATGCAACCACAGAAATGCAGTAGATTTGGAAAGCACGTTGAAATTGAGAAATCCTTGATTTCTCTGACCTCATAGTATACCCAAGAACTCTGCATAATGAAGTAAACAAGTTGCCGAAAGGTCACAGAGCCGTCTCTCCGTTACCATTGCATGGAGAGACCTAGCTTCAATTTCGAGATGGGCCTTGTCCAGACTTCAAAATCGATAATCTTTCTCAATAAAGGCTTTATTGTTAATGGAATATTATTGGTCTACCCTGTGTTAAAATAAGTGCCTGTGCTGGACGTGTCTAGTGTCTGGCATCTTCGCCATGGTGTTTCAGTGAGACAGCATTATAATTGTATACGGCTTGCATTACCGCATGCAGGACTGTTATTGAAACGCGGAGAATACAGGTGAAATGCAGGGTTGAATACAAGGACACATCGTAACCTTCAAAAGGACTCCAAAAATTCAAATGGCCTAAAATTTACAAAATGAAGCAAAATTATACTTTTTGATTCAGCATGTACATTGTGTAGCACTTTGAGTAACTGTAAAAAGATGTCAGCAAATTGCAACATTTACTGAAATTCCAACTTTGAATCAGTATATTTGCTGAAATAAACCTTGGTATTTGCAGATGTCATTTGATTATGTATTGCAAAAGTCAATTAAAAGGTGGCTAAGGAAAATTTCAGGATTCACCACACCTCGAGAGAGAGAGACCAAACATGCAATGTTGAAAGCGACATTGAGCATCAGGGAAACAAAGAAAGGTTCTAGATCACGCAAAAAAGTACAGCCCGATAATATTTTGATAATGTTGTTAGGATTTAGTACCACTTTGTTGCTGATGTGGTTTAGGCTATAAGGAGTGATATATGGATGCAAATATTCAATGTGTAATTGCATGAAGTATATGATTGATTTAGTTATTTAGTTATTTATTTATTTAATTGATGTTTTACGCCGTACTTAAGATAGGGGACCTTTCCTGTCTAAAAATAATCCAGATCTAAGCTGTGTAGTCTAGTGTTCACTCCTGACTTTCGATGGCGTGTTTTGGGTAAACTGGTAATGTAATACCATTTAATTTCTCTTGGTTTAGTGACGAATTAGAGAGAAATTATGTTCTCTTTAAGTACAGATCCAGCGGGGCCCTCCGTTTTTTTTGCACGATACGCGTTCGGACGGAACAGCTCCATGATTTTTCCAGAGAGTTTGTCCAGATTGACAATCATTAGGAATGCAATGCAGACGCAGAACCAAGTGGTTTATCTGTGTTTTCTTTAATTCCGGGTATGTTCTGTTTTCGGTCATGGTTGTATTATGTATAGCGGTTTGATTCTTATACCAACTCTGTACGCATGTTATATATACATGTTCTTACATACGAGTAATTTTAGGTTTACTGAATTGTGGAGCAGCCCCATTAAAGAGCGGCTGTCGTGTCTGTACTCAGAGCGGCTGTCATGTCTGTACTCAGAGCGGCTATCGTGCCTGTACTCAGAGCGGCTGTCGTGTCTGTACTCAGAGCGGCTGTCGCGTTCGTACTCCAGAAATGAGTTGTTGTTTCTGATATGTAGTCACGGAGTTCAGCTAGAGAGCTCGGATTTCAAAAGAACAGTGGTGAGTTCATCTTGGTACACGATATAGCACATGTATACCTCACGGATTATAGAGTGCAGGTCATGCTTAGCGTGGGCCCTCCTATGTAAATGCAGGATTGAGCTGCGATCCAGTTTGAATTTTCATTGTGAATTTCATCTCATCAGTTTAATCCACAGTCAATGAGTAATAAATAAACCACTATGATTTAAGTCAATGTAAACTAAATGTAGTCAGATTAATCCGCCTGAATACAGGGTTCATTAAGCAGGTCACGTGCTTGAGCATTGAATGCAAATGTTGTGGTTACATACGCTTTTTGTGCAAATGAAGAATTAAAAGTCAGCAACGACATACGCTTACATGGAACTTTCTTAAACATAAAAGTATGGGTATATCAAAATAAGTTTAACATGCATGAAAGTCTCCATAAATATCCAATTTAACATATATATGTACTTGTGTTAGATAAAACATAGTCCTATAAAAGCCCTGTGCATGCGTTTTTAAAAATGAGTTATTTCTGTTAAATTTGAACACGTGTTGCATCTCGCGTATACATTCAACCACCGTCTGTACTATCTTGAGTAATAACGTAATGATACAAAAGTTACATACAAATGAGTCCCACCTCTATGACCACCCATAGCTATATGTACATGCATCCAGTTGGTTTCCTGTGTTCAGGAGAGCAGTTATATGTATTTACAAATGTCTCTCTCCCTAACATTATTTCAATCAGCGCACAAAAATAAACACCGCATTCCGTGATATATTGTATATACATCGTTTACCTAACCATATTTTGCCTGCCTGTGTACGTCACACCTGTCACGCATATATTTATTAGGACATGCCTTTGCATGCACCCCACACATTCTAGTTTGGCGGGGTACCTGCTATCTGCTATCAAATGAAAAGAAGCGTTAGTAAATCTTCCTAAAATTCAATGACAGACATCAGTTGTAGTTGTTATACATACATGTATGTATATATGACGTCATGGAGAGAATAACGTGTACGATTTTGTTTCACTAAAACTGCATATATACATACTTATCATTATCAGCATTGGGCCCCAATATTATCTAAGCGCATGTATATCAAGGAAGTAATTGGTTATTTGATTTGTTGAACACTACGGACAAATTCTGTAATTTTTGTGAAATTTATGCAATTTGCATCCATTTTACGTGCAGGTGTGCACATATACGGAAAACGTTTCATTTTTTAAAAGGGCGTACGCGTTTTTATAGATGGAACGATATATATATATATATATATATATATATATATATATATATATATATATATATATATATATATATATATATATTGAGATAAAAATCTGAAATCAGATTATTTTTAGAGACTTAAAATTCTGGTTGAGATATGAAATCCAGCTCTGATATAGTATGGTGTCGTGTTGTCTTTTTGTTCCTTACGAAAATCTCCTTATCATATATATAAAAAATATCATACCTTAATGATGATATTAGCCAATGAAGTTAAACCGGGTCGTTAAGATATATGTCGTGAGTTACATTTATAACCAGCCGTGTTTAGCTAAACTGGTTATATAGGTTATGTAATGCACGGGGATGGATTGTTCGCCTTGACAAATTTTTTATATACAGACAACACATCTTAAGACAATGGGTTCGGGTGCAGAGTAGATTGACGCATTGTGACCTTCTTATAAAAAGCACAAATTTAATAATTGTCTAATGCGTAATTCTCTGCCTATACTTGTTCAGGCTATCGTTTGTACTAATTATTGCTTTATGTTTATTCCAAAATCATTACTGCGAATCTGCATGTTGACAAGGACTACGTGCTTCACACACCGTCACGCTCAGCGAGCACATCATGTATGCGTTCACGCCCCTCTCGTTTTAACCCTCTATTAATGCCTAATGGTTATGTCGTAATGGTTGGCACCAGCCCGCCCGTGCGCCCGTCCACCGGTCCGTCCGTCCGTCCGTCATCTGGTGAATATTTCTTCTCTGTAGTAAATAAACGTAAGCATTTGGAAGAATCCTGTCCATTTTCTGTCTTTCAAGGTTATTTGGGTCATTTAAATGATATTTTGTGACTTGTAAGTACGACATCTCTGGAACGCTTTAGGTAGTTTTCATCAAACCTGTATCACATACAAATGTGCCCTGTCATATAAAAAAGCCATATTGTTTCGGTTGACGATGACGCATTTTTCAAGATCGTTGGCTCTGTAGCTCCGTTAAATGATTCTTGTAACAGCAACTGTACTTGAGGTCAAGGGGTGTTTATTACATTACACGGTGTATAGGTTTTAATTCTGTTTCATATGTTTTCATATATATATATATATATATATATATATATATATATATATATATATATATATATATGTATTTGATCCATTTTTTCAAGCTTTATATTCAGTTAAGAAGTCGACGTTCTCTTCCTTCTTGTTAAAGTTTGACGCCTTATCCTAATACAACCTGTAAACGACACCCACTATATATACATGTCCATAGGTATAGGAAAGAATCAAGTGTCATGGCCCGTAGTGTATGCCCAGACATACTTAATTATTTATTACCCATCCATGACTATTCAGGCTTTTGCCAAGACTGAAATGATTCAGTCTCATTGTATTCTGTAACTGTTACCCCAATAGTATTTTAATATATTTTCATAACCAAAATGTTGCCATTACTCTGCAACTGTACTCTGCATACTTTGGAAAATGGGCACTACAATGGCCTTTTAAATTATATTCTTCTGTTAAAGTGACCTGCATTTAATAAAAGTGAAAAGCCTCACTGTAAATAGCTTAAGAAGAGTCTGACAGTTATAGGCACTTGCCTTTCATTCGCATGTACGCACGAGGTGCGGGGTTCGTCCGTAGTTTACCAATGATCGGCGATGTACCCCGAGCTCTCAGGTTTTCTCCACCCATAAAACTGACTGAGATCGTATTATTGAATATGGCGTTTAACAACAATCAAATGACAAATAAAAAATAAATAAGTTTAGGAAGACGGAAGCTAAATTTAGTATCTCATTCAGTAAATTCAGAGTGAACCAGGATGTGCCAGATTGCGGCTATAACGATGGCCTCTGTAGTGTAGGTGTTGGCTGTCACATCATTTACTAAATAACGGTTAGGCCTATACGAATTGTGTGGGTGTACAAGGACACATTTAAACTGACTCTTAGATCGGGTGGCGTTTCTAAGGCTTCCACTCAAGACTGACCAGTCGTTGAAAACCTTTTGTGTACAGGTGCTTGAAGGTAAGAAGAAGTTAATGTTAACATGATGGAAATGTGAGCATGGTGTCAAATTGATCGTTATCAACGTGGAAACATTAAGATGGTGGCGGTGTACAGGTACTTACAACAGTCCAGGAATTGGGAAAGTTGAAACAGTAAAGTATACGAGGTAATTGGTGTGTTCCTCATTATGCTAATATCTATTTATGTTGTTGATTGTCCAATTTAGGCATACGACTTTTTGAATTGATTTAATTTATGTCTTACGCGGTAACGAACAGTAATTCCCCATTTCATTCTCCATATACACAACCGTCAAACAGCTATGAAATCCAAAACATTGTAGCTTATACAGTTACTAGTGCCTCTTGTATGTGTTTCCTCTGTCTGTTGGTCCGTTGGTCTGTCCGTTCGTTCGTCCGTCCGTTTGTCCGTCTGTCTGTCTGTTCGTCCGTCTGTCCGTTGATCGGTCTGTCAGTTCGTCCGTATGTCCGTTGGTTGGTCCGTCTGTCCGTTCACCCGTCTGTCTTGGCGTTTGTCTCTTTATCACAGATTATATGTTCTGTGCCTTATGGCTGCTATATTATGCTTATTGTAGCGCTGCGTTAGTTCTTTTATGTATTTTATTCATGACCCGCCATCACACACGAGTAACCCAATCAGGCAGATGAAAGGCTTATTCAGTATTGTCAAGAATGATAATACGAAAATGACATGCCGAAATATATATATATATATATATATATATATATATATATATATATATATATATATATATATATATATATATATATATATATACTGACTATTTTAAAACTCCTGCTGCTAACAGTACATACTTTTCTTCATGAATCCTGTATGAATCATTGACCACGAAAATGTGGGCTATGTATCCAATAGCTACGTGCAAGTCGATTCTGAGTCAGTTGGTTGCATGCCCTGCATATATACGTTAATTAAACTCTTGATTAGTACTCTAATTTGTTGAAACTCTCCTATCAATATACTTACTGTAGTAAAATGATTTATTCTGGTGCTATTATCGTCAGACTGTATATGTGTGCTTGTTTGGATTGAGTTATGATGTTAACACGTGGTTGTAACTCCTCGGCACGATTTGTTAAATTTATGCCCAAAGGCTTCCTACGTGCCTTAAGGCCTATTCAAGCAAGCGCATGTAAAAAGCATGACTCCATTGATGAAACAAATGAACAGCGTAAAGTAACTATTACAACAAAAGTGCAAAATAACGCCACACTTCACTGATTATGTATAGGAGATAGAAATGTCACCACAGTTTAATACATAGCAGAGAGTGTAATCTCTGAGCCATCCGGTAGGCGTACTTCTGTGTCGCACGGTGACACATTAGTTGGGAATTAGAATTGTGGCACCACAGCGGATTATGGCATCCTCTATCTGCAGATTTTTCTCATGTCGTACACAGTGTGCACAGTGACAGTGCCATGTGTAAAGTATAGAGTTTCTAACATGGCTATCGTCCGATAATTTATTTGTTATGTATACGGTGACACGACCATTGACTCTGCAATCTGTAGAGTAGAGTTTATTACATCCATGGGATTTATCGGATATCTCATTTGTTATGTATAGCACAGCCATTTGCTTTGTTAAGTGAGTAGATATACTATCCATATAGCACACGCATTGGATTTATTAAGCAAGAAGATATACTATACATATAGCTCACGCAATGGATTTATTAAGCAAGAAGATATACTATCCATATAGCTCACGCATTGGATTTATTAAGTGAGAAGATATACTATCCATATAGCATACGCATTGGATTTGTTAAGTGAGTAAATATAATAACCATATAGCTCACGCATTGGATTTGTTAGGTGAGTAGATATACTATCCATATAGCACACGCATTATATTTATTAAGTGAGAAGATATACTATCCATATAGCACACGCATTGGATTTATTAAGTGAGAAGATATACTATCCATATAGCTCACGCATTGGATTTGTTAAGCGAGAAGATATACTATCCATATAGCACACGCATTGGATTTGTTGAGTGAGAAGATATACTATCCATATAGCTAACGCACTGGATTTATTAAGTGAGAAGATATACTAACCATATAGCTCACGCATTGGATTTGTTAAGTGAGTAGATATACTATCCATATAGCACACGCACTGGCTTTGTCAAGTGAGAATATATTCTATTCGTTTAGCACATGCATAAAGTTAACTGTACTATTTGTAAAGAACAGGGTGTCAAACTTCTAGGGAGTTGGGTGTTACACATGTTACGTATAACACACTCCAGACTTCGTAATCTGTGAAGTGTAGAGTATCTTGTTGGCCTATTCCTATGTCGTTTAATGTAAACTTTTTATGTGCAGCACACACGTTAACTTTTTCAAATTTGTAAAGTATAAAGTCGCATGGTTCGTCGTTGAATATTACGCTTTTTATGTATAATAACGTCTAGACCCCACTGACTCACCATGACTCTGCAATCTGTAAAGTGTAGAGTCTGAATAATAACGTATAAACCACACTGACACACCGTGACTCTGTAATCTGTAAAGTGTAGAGTCTGTACAATAACGTATAAACCACACTGACACACCGTGACTCTGCAATCTGTAAAGTGTTAGAGTCTGTATAATAACGTGTAAACCACACTGACACATCGTGACTCTGCAATCTGTAAAGTGTAGAGTCTGTATAATAACGTATAAACCACATTGACACATCGTGACTCTGCAATCTGTAAAGTGTAGAGCCTGTATAATAACGTATAAACCACACTGACACACCGTGACTCTGCAATCTGTAAAGTGTAGAGTCTGTATAATAACGTATAAACTTCACTGACACACAGTGACTCTGCAATCTGCAAAGTGTAGAGTCTGTGCAATAACGTATAAACCACACTGTCACACCGTGACTCTGCAATCTGTAATCTGTAAATTGTTAGAGTCTGTATAATAATGTATAAACCACACTGACACACAGTGACTCTGCAATCTGTAAAGTGTTAAAGGGTCTAACTTGTTTGTCGTTGGGTACTTTATTTGTTTTTACAGCTCACACATTGATTCTGCAATCTTTTAAGTGTAAAATATCTATGTTAAGAGTCGTCGGGTATTTATTTTGCCTAGCACACAGACTGACTCTACTGTAAATTGTAAAGACTATATCCTATGAGATATCAGGTATACTTTATTTGTTTTGTAACAGAACACACATTTGCTTTGCAATCAGTAATGTATATAGTATCTATCCCAGGAGTCGTTGGGCGCTTTATTTATGTTGTAGTAGAAAACACATTGACTCTGCATTGACTGGTAGTCGTCAGGTGCTTTGTTTATTTTGTACAGGATACACATTTGCTTTGCAACCAATAGTGTGGAGTATGTAACCAAGGAGTCGTTGGGTAGTTCATTTGTTTTGTATAATATACACACTGTCTCTGTAATCATGAGATACAATCATTGTGCAATCTCTGCAGAGTGTTTAATCCTGTTAAACGATAGATACTTTACTTGGCTTTCTGTCCTTTGAAGTGAAGAGCTTTAAATAGTTGTTGGATTTACTTTTTTCCACAAATAATTCTGGATTGTCATCAGGAGACAGTTAAAGGAAACTAAATTACGAGTTGGCCAAGTGGTGTGAACATAACAGTGTTCTACAAGAGCGCTTTATGGGACGAACGTCTACGCAGCTGACTGCAATTAACCACGTTTTAATCGAATTTCATTCTCACAAACACTCAACTGTTGTTAACCATTTTTATATCCAGCGTTTTTAAATAACCGGATGACTCCATAAATGGTATAGTTTTATTCGGGCAGGATGACCTTCAACTGCTTAAATCCTAAACTTGGCTATGAATATTACCCATGTATCCGTAGATCGGAGTTACGTTGACAGTGTATCATTTCGTTTGAGTAAATGCTAGTATTCTATCTTCAAATGGCAATAACCTGGTAAATGATTTACAGCGTGAAGTAAAAAAGAAAACACTTTTGCACATTTATATATGGTCCGAACATATCTGCCAATTTTCAGATCTATAAACCAGTGTAATAGGTCCCCATTATACGCCAGTGTTATATGTCCTCCTTACAAGCCAGTGTTATGGGTCCCCGTCATAAGCCCCTGTTATAGGCCCGCGTTTTAGGCCAGTGTTATATGCTTGTGTTATAGGTCCCCGTTATAAGTCCGTGTAACAGATCCTCGCTATAAACCAGTGTTGTAAGTCTAAGTTGTAGGTCAGTGGTATAGGTCCCCGTTATAGGTCAGTGTTGTAGGTCGCCGTTAGAGGTCAACGTTGTATTTACTGGTTGTAGGCAAGCATTGTAGGTCCCCATTATAGGTACATGACCATCATAGATGCAATATCCGCATTTACTTTGGCACATTTATCTTTTGTCTGTGGCCTTGCTGGAGAAAGATTTGATTGGTGAGTGTCAGACTGGTACATAGTTATTGGGATGAAGAAAAATGGAATTTCCTACTATATTGCAGCATACACGTTTAAGCTCTGGGCGTTTTCCTACTTTGAGGATTATCTTCATTGCCTACAAATAGATATGGTCCAGCACAAGTATCATGTATATGTATAAACTAGCCGACAGGTGATGAGAATGTCTGCTGAGGAAGAGTGTATTTATATGAATAGAGCGTTGGCATGCTGTGTGATAATTCTATTTATGACGATGACAGGTCCGGTAATATTCCGTATATATTGGGTTCATGATACGATTGTTCGTAATTATTATCACTCAATTGTGAAAATCAGGTGGTCTGGGCTTTAATTAACAAAGGTAGAGCCTATAGATTAATAAAGCGTGTCTAGGTAGATAATTAGACTGCATGTCAGGGGAAAATGTAGACAATAAGTACGAATTAATGGTCACCACATGAGTGCTATGAGTAAACTAAAAGTCTACAAATCTCCCAACTTCAAGCCCCAATTTGGAATCGAACTTCGGACCATTGGACAAGGCCTATGTATCGCCTTTTTGGCTGAAGCCATTAGGCTTGCTTGGCAAGTGTGGCACAAGTGTGGTCTTCTTCCCTATTCCACAAGTGTCACCTTAACTGTTACTATGGTGTGCACCGTCCAGTCAGATCACTCCCCATATATGCTGCAGTGAAAAAAAAATAATGGTTTAAGTATGTTTCATTTACCGGTCCATCAGCCATTGGGATATTGGCTTGTTTGATGATGGCCTAGTCGTACTACCTTCACAGTGATGTCACATTCACTACGGGACATTAACATAGCTGAATGCCATTCACCTGGCTCTTGTTATTGGATTCAGCATGCTTTGGAACTTGGCCATACTGCTCTGTAGTACTCAATAGATAAGAAATGCGACTAGTCCAACTTGGAGTCATACAGCTACTGTGCTACATTCATAAAAACTAGTGCTCTACTGAAGCCAGTCAAGACCACGTATCGTTGAGTGTATGTAGTGTCAAGTTGACCATTATCATGATCATGTTTTCACGTTCGTACACGGTGAAATCATCTTGTTTCTCGGCTGAAGATAATAGCAAATCTGTAGCATTAGTATGATATTTATGAGAAGGAGATTACGCTCTTTGAGCTGTCTATGTTTGTGTATGTATGACGATATCATAAGCATGTTTGCAACACATAATACATTCGTTCACCTTTTGACGCTAAAAGATTTGTTCTACATTTAACTCCTTGTATGAATATTCTTGAGTACGGCGTAAAACACCAATCAAAAAAACCCCAAAAACTCCTTGTATAAGAGGTATTCTCTGCTGCACTAATACCTTCGTCATGTCTTATATGAAAAAAAGGCAACTTTAAATTCGTTGAAAGCAATGAAATAATAGTTTATCGTGAAGCCACGACATTAATTGACATTACACACAGGCTAGGCCTATAGGGACGATGGAAGAAAAACGTAATGGCGCTGAAGTACTTCAGACGTCCCTACAGAGAGCACGTATTGTGGTTTTATCAGAGCTCCCAGCGGTGATTCGCGAGCTGATACACAAGATAAGGGAGGCTGATGTATAATTGCGCCACAGGTTTTTAATCTCACCCACGCCAGTGCCTTACTAATTACATGGAGCCTATCTCTATGTAGGACTCCGTGTCGTAAGACAGCTATGGTTATTCACTCATTCAAATGCCCTTAATTAAATAAATTTAATTTATGCGAAGACGCCAGTGATCTTTTTTTAATCTGATTAGTGTTGGCTCGCGAGGCGGTTGGGTAAACTCTGTATATATACACGATATGATATAATGGAGACGTACGTGTTGGGATCTGGTAAGACGAACTCTCTCCATAAACCGTGCAAACTAATACACAGACCATGGAGTAACGTGTTTCCTATGCACTGATACGACGTCTTCTGTTTTACTCTTACAGTTGATTTTACTATTACAGTGGATTTTACTCCTCAAGGCGTATAATCCATCCTGTCCGTCCACCCTGTCTGTCCGTCCATCTACATGTTCTCAGACTTGTCACCAACATGTCTCACACAATATTCTAGAGAAATTCATGAACTGTTGCTGAAATGTTTATTAAGTGTCATTCTGTTGTCTCTTTCAGCCTTTTTCGTTCTCCTTGTATTAATTTGCATATTACTCAATTTTCCGGGGGATAACTTTACCTCCATCTTTGTGACTGCCAAAGCTCTGTACCGTCATTCATGAACTATTACCGAGATGACCATTGGTTTGTCCTTGCATTGATTTGCATATTAATATGCGTACTTGTTGTATTAAACTGCCATATCTTTGGACCTTCAGAGAAATTCAGGAAGCGTTGCTGACATCATCATCTCCTATATACAGGACAGGATAGGAAGGGCTGAAGGCTGCTATAGTTATTCTGCTGTTTTTCACTTCAGCAAACTTTTAAGTCTCACATTCCAATCCAGAATACTCTGTGATCTGGATGTTTTCGTTGTCGTCCGTCTCAACTGCTTGTACTTTTTCAAATACGCGTCTAAAACAAAACAAACTAAAAAAAAAAGAAAGAAAGAAGAACTAATTGTCGAGTTCGATATATATCCTCGCCACGTTCTGGCGGAAGTATTACTGACGTGGCATTAAGAGATAATAACTAATTCTAATTCATATGGTTATGTGTAATACATATTGTGTAATATAAATACATAATAACATAAATTTATGTACAACACGGGATGTTTCCATTAAATATCACCGTGAAGTCAACAACAACATCGAGGACGTTTTGTCCATTTAACAGGGCACTGTTATGCCTTAAATCAGGAAAGACCCATTTGTTTTGCTGTTGTTTCAGAAAAGTATACAACTGAGGACACTGTATTGATGTATAGGCAATTAGTTAATTGGCAGAATCTGCACTTTAGAGAATGCCTGAGTTCTGAATCACGCTTAAAATACTTCGGCATATATATGGTGAGAACTTATTTGGTTTTGATTGATACGTGAACAAGGCGGCAGTTGTTCCAGTAATATATATGAACTTGTGTAAGTACCTTTTCACACAGCTAATTTGATTCGTATGTTATACCCATTAAAACAATCGGCTATTCCTCGATCACGTTCACTCTCCCGTCATTCGGTGCTTGCCGGCTGCAAGCGTCGCTCTGAAATCAGTGCATCTCACGGTTAATGAATGAAGGGTTTCTCTCTCTCTATATATATATTATCACCATAGAGGTTAGATGAAGGGACCTTCATTGTTCATTATATTTGTTATTTTCTATTCATGCCGTCTTGTTCTTGTCACCTTCATAGGATGCCAGATCAACTGCCTTCTATGTCGGAAGCAGAAAAAAAAGAGGAAAAGGAGAAAAGTTGATGTGTGTGTAATTTAGTGTCATAGCGGCTGGGAACGTGTACGTGTTTGACTCTTGAGTCATTCTTAATTGTTCGTTATGCTAATCACTGTAACTGAACGCGCGTGGGGCCCCGCGGGCTTTATAGATTATAGATGTGTATGATGATAGCGAGTTTGTAGGCACTTTACGCTAGGTGGGCAAATCTCACAGAGGAGTTCTTATAAGAGTTCAATTAGTATACCGGCTATATACACCAACATTATATCGAGGTATTTACGGGAGAGAGAAGAGGGGATTGTTTTACTGCCGCTTACCCCTAAAAGTTCAATATAATAAAGAACGTCTACAACCACTCTGATGGCCGATTAATATAGTTCTTGACATATAATCTACAAGGGTCTCAAGGATGTAACTATTATTACTCATCTAATTACATGTAGGGGACAGAAAATAAAACAGCCACTAGTCAGAAAATGCCGTAATTAGTTTGAAAGTTACCGACTGAAAGACACGAGTCCATAACCACTAAATAACGGCCTGCTCCGTACAAAAGTAAAATAAACTCTAAAAGAAAACCTGATTCAAATAAAAGTTAATTAATATTAACTTTCAAGGGTTATTTTTATATATATTTCTTTTTTTAGTATTTTTGGAGTACGTCTAAGAAATGTATAAAAACCCACATAGTTATGCATGGTTTAAAAATGCCGGCGTATTCATCACCCCTCCGAACCTCACCGCACTGGGCGGCCTGTGATTTGTCTTACAGAGACTCCCATGTCTGCTTTGTTAATTTCTTTGCAACACGCAAAAGTACAAAATGGTGGCTTAGGCGGCTTCGTTGAGAAAGTGAATTAAGGTATGCTCAACTAAACTCTGTGTATTCTTTACCATACCTTTTCATACTGATTTTCTCAATTGCTAATACAACCGAGGGACGGGTTTAATGGGGGATATTGAGGATTCTCTGAGCTGTCATGAGGAGACCTGTCCAGCCTGAAGTAATTTGGGCCGATTTGTGGTGATTTGTTCACAAACTGGTGACATAGTACTCGTTTATTACAAGAGAATAGTCCTAAATCTGGCTTAGACCCGCATCGCCAATGCGCGAGAAAATGTCCCCCCCCCCCCCCCCCACCACACCGATTTGAAATTTACGGCGATATTGGTGTGCTGCCATAAACGCCTTCTACCATCATTATTCACTGTATTGACATTTGCAAACAAGTAAAAAAGCAATTGATTCCACTGATTAGCTGCAAGGTGCAATTACATATCAGTGACTCTTTATCAATCGTATACAGAGATATAGATTTGCCTCAGGAGAAAGCACCGATGAGAGTGTTGTAGATTTCATCGATAGGAATCCATTTTTCATTGGCTCTTTCATTTCTGTCGCTTTTCCAATCATGAGTCTATCTAATCTGATTCGTTTCATCTTTGCCTATATGGTGCCAGGTAAATTGACATATATCAATAATGCAGTACCTTCTTTTCGGAGGTTGTGATTGATTTCGAGATTTCATTTAAAATATGTATACGGCTTTTGGAACTATAGACTTTGCCTGTTGGTTACCCCGCTTGCCAGTGTTAAGCTACGCCTTTGGATCTGCACATAAACAGTAGGAAGCATTTACTGGGTACGTCTAAATTGTGCAACTAGCGTGAACTACATCTTAAGTACATTAAGACTTCATAAGATATTTGGATATACACCTTAGTAATGGTCGATGGCCTTCAGATTTGACAGGGGGTCTCCGTGGCTCAGTTGGTAAGCGCGTTAGCGCGGCGTAATGACCCAGGAACCTCTCACCAATGCAGTCGCTGTGAGTTCAAGTCCAGCTTATGCCGGCTTCCTCTTCGGCCGTACGTGGGAAGGCCTTGCAGCAACCTGCGGATGGTCGTGGGTTCTGCTCCGTTTCCTCCCACCATAATGCTGGCTGCCGTCGTCGTATAAATGAAATAATCTTGAGTACGGCGTAAAACCCCAATTAAATAAATACATAAATAAATAAATAAATCCAATTTGACATATCACCGTGATCAGTCTTTTTTCGAGTGAGAGCGGTAGAGTGGAAATCGTGGAATAATTAGATTAGTCTTAAAAGTGTTATATCAAACTTTGTAGCAGGTTCATGGAGAGCTATAGTTTCAAATATTGCCCAGAGACTTGTCAGTTTTTAATACTGGAATAACGTATACATCATAATCATAGACGTACAGCATATTAAGTAAAACCAGCGCACCAGTGAGAGTGTGATAGTTGGCTAATGGTCACTCCTTACCGATGAAATACGGCCTGTTGTCAATTTACCTCAGTTAGGGTTTTTATTCCAACTGTTCATGTGAACGCTTAAATAGTAGCAATCTACATACCCCTACCATCATGGCATACTATCAGATCGGTGTACATAAAAGAAAGGAACTTACAGTTCAGACATTTATTTTATGTAGGCATGTTTTAATTTTCATGATGAGAGCACATGTTGTGTGTTATATAATACCAGCTCAGTGAAGCACAGTCTGTGTGCCATATGGTGTTAGCCGTAAGTATTGAGTTTGGTTAAGGAAGGGCGACTTTAAATTTCGGAAATATGAGATGTTAATCTTCACACTGACGTCTTGATTTACTGAGGTTGAATTTGTAACGAACCCCCAAGAATAGAGACGCAAATGAGAGCTCCTACACTTAATGGCCTGTCCCTCAGCAGTGCGTCACAGCAGGCGCTCTCCACACATAGGAAAAAGTCTAGACTCACTACAGATTAAGTGTACGTCGTGTTCTAACAAGTACAAAATCTGTTCTATTTTGATTTCACGTGATAAAGATAGAGTATAGCAAGCCATGTCACAAACAATCAAAATTTTCACAATAGTGTTGTTACAAGGAATAAAGAAATGGTGGATCTCTAATGGAGAAAATGTTTTGCAAACAGGGTTGTACGCATTTATTATGTACAGGACATGGACTATAAACTAAAAGAGAAGGAAAAATCAGTTCTTTGAAAGTCACAAAATGTATAGATTGGTTTAGAATAGCCACCCTTACGCCAAGATTACATATGCATGCACGTAATTTTCGGTATGTTTTGCTGTGTTACTTTTTGAGGCCAACGAGCAGTCTTTCCAAGGACCACTCTGGGACATGCGTATACAGGATGTCAGTCTGCCCTTTATATCTGATACAACCAAGTTAATGCTCAGCCTGTCCCAGTAACATTTAATCGGCAAACTTGTGTTCCATTCCATGTATATACATTGATGTGTGACTTGTGTCGCCAGGCTGTAACACAGGCTATGTATACCTAAATGTATTCTCACCCTGTCCCAGTAAAATTTAATCGGCAAACTTGTGTTCCATTCCATGTATATACATTGATGTGTGACTTGTGTTGCCAGGCTGTAACACAGGCTATGTATACCTAAATGTATTCTCAGCCTGTCCCAGTAAAATTTAATCGACAAACTGTTGAGTTGCCAGGTTGTAACATGGCTGTTCCATTCCATGTATATACATTGTTGTGTGACGTGTTGCCAGGTTGTAACACCGGCTTTGTATACCTAAATAAAATAGATCTACATTCATTTTTTTTCTGAGCAATCCTGCCCTCTTAATAGAGTTATAGTGTTAGTCTTGCAGACAGTAGGTTAACCGTTAAAAATCAAGACGAAGGGCCCTTGAAATGACCCGTTGCCCTGAGGTAACTTCCATAGGGTATAGAGCCTGAGATGAGGTTTTTGGAGAAACCGTTGGGCACTCAACATTGCAACAATGCACTAGGTGATGGATGTAATGTTTGTATACATAAATAATGTACAGTTACATACGAATTAAATGTGTTTACGTTTAATGCAATGCAGAATATGAAGCCTGGTTTGAAGGTATCATACGTGTGTTCTCTCCTCGCGTACCATTTGTTGCAATGAAACCAACAAAACTGAAACTGAATACGTTTTGGTATCAGTAGGGCTGATGTATTGTGATAAACATATGCTGAATAAGTATAAAATGTATAATATATATGTATGTATGTAAATGTATGTCCACGAGGACACCGAGGCAGCGAGGGATGGATTCGAACACGGGACATCATTGTGTAGGCGTCCTCATTGTGTAGGCGACCTCTATAACCAGGTCAGCCCGCCAGAGACCCACTGCCCTCTGCATAATGTGCTATCCTCGTACGCTAATATGCACTAGCATAAACCATTTGACTCATTTGAATGGTTGTTGTAGAAGTGCAGAGCTCCCGGTAGCAAAACTCATTTGCATGTAAAATCTGTGTAGCTGTCCATTTGTATTTAAATTGGCCTTATACATATGCTAGAATATAAATGAAAATGAATTCTTTACTACGTGTAACGATATTAACGCGAGCGATATCGCCTAGTCTGTAGCCTACTGCATGTTACAGGTTAAGACGTGAGGCGAGTTATATGCGTTTTCTCGTTTATATGTATATAGGGGCCTATTAATATATATACGGATGTCAAATGCACGTGTGGTCATTTATATATGCGTTCCAACTCTTGTGTCTTACATGTACACAGGGTCTAATTTAAGGCTGTGTTTATGATGGAGGCATCGGAAATGCACGCGCGTTTTGTCATGACAGAAACTTCTGTCTGACAGGACGTTTCTTCTATGGGCCCTAATTTTAGACATGTCAGCTAAGTAGCCCGTCTGCCCTGTATATAGCTCAGTTTGATTGATGCCTTGACTTACATATAAACCCCGGCGCTTTCTGAGTCCAGCTCTATTGAGTGTCCGGTTTCTCTGCATAGAGGCTGTTTGGTGTCAGCTTATCTGTCCTCACCTTCCGATAAGGTACGTTCTCATAGTTGATACTCGACTGTCCACTTTTGTAGCCTAATTGCCTTATGCCATACAAGGAATAACTCTTTGCTATGTGCATGCGATGTCTCATCATGGCAATAGTTTTAGCCAGTTTCATTTATTTAAATGTGTAGAGTTCAAAAATATCCCTGGTTCTGACTTTCAAACAAGCATAGTGTATTAAGATGGTATTAAGACTTAAACTTAATATTCAGTAACAACCGGCTATATATGTATACTGTAGCTGTCATCACTGGTCTATGGTGTGATTTGCCTTTGGTGTTTAAGTCTGTCGTGACTCTTAAAACAGTTCTGAAGAATTGAACCCTACATGGTGTGGGCTCGAACTTAAGTCGTTATACATTAAGATAAGACTGCGTGACATTAAGTAACCCTGTCCTAACTTTTGAGACGTACACCCACGACATCTATCTCCTGCTTGCATGACGAGGAACGAAGTTCATAGTTTTACCTACAGGAGGAGTTGCCTGGAAAACTTAACTCTGGCTACACTTTTAACAACCCATGCCTTTTGTGAATTCGACTTCCACTTTTTTTTATTGGGGCCAAGACTCAAGTCTAAATTGACTTTTATTATAATGCAGTGTTGACACCCCAGTCACTGCCCCTGTGCGTTGAATGTAGTGCTCGTTTCTCCCGGACACTTCGGTTTCCTCCACCCACAAACACGATTGCCTTAATATATGTGAAAAACACATGAATGGGGAAGAGTGTGTGTTAAACGTCAATCACTTAAATTAATATTACTGGTTATTCTTGTCATAATTTGGCAGGTATTCCGGAATATATGTGTATAAGTAACGGGATTAAAGCAATTTTCGTTTTTGGTTAGGTTATTGTAGCACACATATGCCTGTATAGGTTTTTCGTTAATTTGTTTCGTACGTTATTTATTTATTTGATTGTGTTTTACGCCAAATTCAAGAATATTTCACTTTTATGAGGGCAACTAGCATTATATAGTGAAGAAACGACGAGCAACAGTTGATTCTTGAAAAAGAATAGACAAGACGCGGAGCGAGTTGTTTCTCCTACTTCAGTGTGTTTGCAGTAATGTAATCACTATCAGTTCTTTTTCAAGAATCACGCGGTGTCATTTCAAACAAATAACAATAATAATTTAAAAAAAACGTTACATCACAATTAGCGTCAATTAATGCTCTTTCGTGCCCACTGAGCCGCATTATTTGCACAAGAGGAGTATAATACGTAACGTGGTTGTTCTTTCGTGACTGTTACATGAAGTTGTTGTGCAACAGAGTTAGAGCTTTTAGCCAGTGTGAGTCCAGTCGGCTGTACTCTATAGAGCTTATTATATAAGCATACACTAGATGTGTAAGATTATGGACAGTGACAAGGTCTATGATTAGTTATGCGGGGAAGACAGTTTGAATTGATTGAAGCTTACATATAATATGGGGAAGTCTTATGGTAAATTATACAAACTCTGTCACATCGACATAACCAGGCCTCGAGATGTTACGAAATAAATTTCACATTGATCAGAAACGAATTGACCCTTCATACATGACTTTCTTATGACGGGTTAGACAAAGGATTCACGTCTGAAAAGTCGTCTAAAAAGAAAAGGTTGTACGGTCTTCCCGGATGGCTCAGTGGGATATTGGAGTGTTTTAAAACCTTGTGTTCGTGGGCTGTATTGTACGCCAATCGAAGGCGCACTTAGGTGGAACAAGTCCTCATCCATAACCACTAAAACCACAAACTTGCGAGTGTGGATTTTTGAAAAATAATGAACTGTGCAGACAATAGTGTGACGTTACAGCAAACGTTTAAACCGAGCGAAAACCCACGACCATCCTAGAGTATCCTTGCTGCAAGACCTTTCCACGTGCGACCGGAGAGGAAGCCTGGATGAGGTCGACTTGAACTCGCAATGATCCCAGTAGTGAGATGCTCCTGGGTATTTGTGGCGCGCCACGCCCCCCCCCCCCCCCCCCCCACCCCTGTGCCGTATCCCACTTTCATCGGTACAGGGTTACACCGGACCAAGTGTGAATCCATGTAGTCAATCGGCCGACTGCTCAATCAATTGTTCAACTACTTTCACCCTGAAAATGGTAAACCTCTTCAAACTTTGCGTGAAATTGCGTCAGTTAATTGCATATCTCGCCTGATTTCCCATCAGTCATGTGAAAGTTGATCTACTTAACTTGAGATGGGCTATATGTTGGTTTTAACTGCATATTAAAACTGTCTTCATTAATTTGGGGTAGTTTTATCAGATGTTTCAAAAGTAAAAAACTTTCATTACTGCGAGGCATGGGTTCAAAAGTTCGACCATGAAGAAAGTGGTCAATATGTTCTCATACATATTTTGATTCACATATATTAGTAAGTTTTTGTTAAGAAAATACTTCTGCATATTTAATTTAAGGCTGCATTGACAACTTAATTTACATTTCCACTTCACTCCTGAAATCTATAGTTAGATAGTGCTTGCGGTTTAACGTCGTACTTAACAATTTTTCAGTCACATGGCGACGAAGGAGTCCTTACATTGCATGTAATGTGCCTCCTTGTTGCAGTACGGTTTTCCACCGCTCTTTTATCAAGTGCTGCTTCACTGAGATGACGCATACTCCAGAACACTTCACATCTGTTTACTGTGCTTGTGTACGATACGCGTACTATACAACACTTCAGCTCTGGTTATTTGGTTGGTGTTGAACGCTACGCCTGCCCTAGAACACTTCGTTTCTGTTTACTGGGTTTGTGTACGCTACCACATACATTGCAAACACTTCAGTTTGGTTTACTGGGTTGGTGGTGTACGATACGCATACGCTAGAAACACTCTTCAGTGTGCTGGGTTAGTGTTCGCTTCACAAACTCTAGAACACTTCTGTTCTGTTTACTGGGTTGGTCCTGTACGCTACGCATACTCTAGAACACTTCAGCTTTGTTTACTGGATTGGTGTTGTACGCTACGCATACTTTACAACAGTTCAGTTGTATTAGTTTGGAAAGGTGAATGAGTGAATTGAAATGGTCACGAGGCATACGGATGAGCTTTTGGTTTCTTCTGTACACCATCTGTAGTTCATTTTTCTCTGCGTATATCTTTTACCGGTGAATAAACTGTATGGGACTGACACGAAAACCTGCGGATGGTCGTGGGTTTCCCCCGGGCTTTGCCCGGTTTCCACCCACTATAATGCTGGCCCCCGTCGTATAAGTGAAATATTCTTGAGTACGGCGTAAAACACCAATCAAATAAATAAATAAATAAATAAATAAACTGACACGAAAATCTGGTGAGAGCCACTGGATTTTGCAATTATAGGGGTAACAGATATCGGCATTGTTGTCACTGTACGCTGCGATATCAGTTTATAGTTGGCGAGTACACTATATAGTGTGAAACCAAGAAATCCAGAGTAAAATGATAGGCTTTCCGCACCCTGTGATACACCTGCTCGTATAAGGTAGAGGCTAAATGATATAATGATATTCGATATACGGGTTCCTATTATAGCGCTATAGTTTCGAAATATATAGGTTATTCGACAAGACGATTTACTCAAGAAGAAACACGAGTGCTGATAACCTTGCCATATAATATACACTACAGCCACATGTATATATCAATGCCCGTACGGTATCATTTACGACATAGGGACGAATACATGTATGATGTATTACATGCATAATGTGTCTAGCCTAATGTGAAGTGTCTGTTGTGATGACGTTGTGACGAGCAGTCTGATCTGGTACACTAGAACTTGATGCGATGGGTATTATACTTTCGAAGCCCGAAATACGCATGCCTCTTCCTCTGTAGAAAAGATAAGTACCCTCTGAAATGTTAAACTGGAATGTTATATAATACAATGTTATATAGTAATGTTAAAACCAACATTTTGGCCGTGATGGAAGGATGAAAGCAATTATAATGTCAGATTTACACTTTCTAAAGTGTGAGAAAAATAACACTTATAGAAAATGTCTTATGTCAGATCAGGCCATTGAGGATCTGTGATCTGTCTCTGTAAGACCATTGTCCACTTCGATGACCTGTTGCCTACTCAGATGACCTGTTAGGTCAGTGGAGCGAGATGACTTTCTGGAAGATCTTTTTTTCAAAAGCTCTATCAGGATGAAGATAGCGCTTATCGTGCTTTAAATAAGTTGAAAGTGTTGGAGTTATTTGCACTTTGTGTGAAATGCAGTGTTTGGAATAGCATCACTGATCGAAACAGCGTTGTCGGATGACTGACCTTGCGAATCTAGATATCCAGACCTTGTAATCTGCTCACGAAAAGTGAATTGAATAAAGGTTTATCAGATTGGGGCTTTGACTGATGCGTGTGTCTTGTGGATTATATCAGGTCAAGCATGATCACCGGATATCGCTCATCTCTTCTCTAAGCGCAGGAACATTGTCTTTATCATTCTGGTTTCTCGCCAACGTCGTATTGGTAACTGTGGTCGATGAAACACATTATTGTGCGATGGTAAAATGCTTTTCATTCATTGTTTTAAACCTTCCCCTTTAGTTTGGTTTATGTCTTCTACTTCTTCGTTTTGGTTGTTTCTGTTACGGATCTGTAAGACTGGGCTTCAGTATTCTACCTCTTGTGTTTGGCTGCTTGTGTTTGGCTGCTTGTGTTAAGAATTTGTACGACCCTGTCTCATTGCCCTACTTCCTATATAAGAGGGGTGAGGTGGTGAAAAAAAAAAGAATATAAAACATGTCGTCCAGTGTTATTTGTTGCGTGGCAGGGGAAAGAGTCAAGAGTCAGCATGAATTGTGGCTTAAGTCTTAGATGTAAGTGTTGTTACACTACGGCCAAGTAAAGTGAAACACATGTTGGTTCAAACGCTGTTACATTGATATTATCTTTACTGGCGCATGTTGATGTTTACTTAAGACGTCTAATACATGGGTACAGCCAGGTTTGTGGATAGAGAAGCTTTAGAAGAGAGATAGAAAGTAAAATGACAGTAATTTGTACTGTTGTGGTATTGAAAATGGACAACCTTCTCAGCATGATAGACAAGTTGGTGTTAATTCGAAACAGAGGATCACCTCATAAAACTGACATTGTTTTCATTACACATTATGTTAAAAATGCAAATACTGTCTATTTACAGCTTACAGTGTTCTTGCAATACACGCATCAGAAACGTCTCTAATGACACCACACGCCGCGGTTTTTTCCCCCCACAGACTTCCTTTGAACACAAAGACGACCACATCACCTTTCTAGTCTTTCAGTTCGTCTTTCTTTACATTCGCTTTAGGAAAAGTATTTGTTGTTCTTTTGTTTCTTGTTCTCAAGTGGGAATTTTCATACACTTTTGCGATTTAAACGTCTTTTAAAATGTGTTTTCAAAACTTGCAAGCACTACTCATTGGTAAATTAATCATCTGAAAAGGATGTTTTTTTCTCTCTGTCTGTACATACATGTGTCTGGTGACCGTAAGCTTGATTCATACCAGATCAGTGTATGAACCTCGCCACTACGCCAGTCTCTCGAGTTTTGGCTATTGATATATATGTGTACAATTTCTTGTTCGTAGTAAAAAAAAAACAAACGAACACCCCGCCGTAATTAAGTAACGTTTGGCAAGCTACTGATCTGAATGTTGTCTCTGTTTTCTCGCGATTAAATGGTAACCACCTTTATCACTCGGTCACGACCCGCTACCTTGGATGAAGTATGCTGAAAAAAACCGGGCAGAGCCATCCGCAGGTTGCTGAAAGACCTTCCCACTTACGGCCGGAGAGGGAGCCAGCATGAGCTGGACTTTCACAGCGACTGCATTAGAGAGAGGCATCTGGGTCTTTACGCTGCCCTAGCGCACTGACCAACTTAGCCCCCGAGGCTAAGGGGTTTAACCAGTGAAATGAAAGCTTCAATCTGTATGTAAGCGATTAATTGTATGGGAACGGGAGTTTCACAAAATCAATACAGGATATATGTTTTGGCCATAGTAAGCAACTCTAAAACGCCGCTCATGTTTTTGACATCCTAACTTATAAAGTAAGCTTCTTATCTGTGAACATGGGACATTGATTTAGCGAGAGTTTCATGCAAGGTGACACGAATTCCTGTACGAGGACGGTATTGCGAATTTGCGTTTGTGTTATTAAATGTATTTACCCCAATGTGAACTTCAAAGAGCATTTATAAGCTGAACAGTATTGCCAAACGAAATAAACTTATGGAACGAGTGCCTGCAGTTAAACTTAAGATAAAGATAAGGTAAATACTCATCCACATGATTGCACTTGCCTAACGGTGAGTAGCGTTTAGGCATGCCGGCACATTATGAATAATGAGTAAAGTCAGCTTGTAGGACGCCCAAGTGTTTTAAGGGTACATATGTAGGTGGTCCAATATACCAAAGCTATATAACACAGGTGAATTATTTACATGCAGATTATTCCGTTGCCTTTCTGTTTAGACGCCGTTTTACTCAGCGGATGGCATCGTTGACGCTGAAGTCAACTGTAAAGAACTGTGGTGATAAAAAAAAGAGAAAACAACAACAACAAAAAAAAACAATAAACAAACAAAACAAAAAACAACAAAACAACACGCATCTAGTTTATGCTGTAAAGCCTCACATACAGAATTCTTGATTAGAATATCACGGTGACGCAATATCATAGGGACGCAGTATAGTTTTACGCCATATGACTTTATCAGGGAATAGGTGGATTCAATCACTCACTGTACGTGGAGTCTTTTCTGCTGTGGCTTAACGTTTGTTAAGGCCACGTGCCTTGCACGAATACAGTATACATATCTGTACGTCACACCGGTGTGGAAAAGTTAATCATTAACTGGACAAATGTCGGTGGTTTACGTCGAGCACTCGTGTTTCCTCCGCACGTTTTTTAAGGGCAAAAATGTGTCACTTGAAGTTGATGTATTTTAGGTCTGACAGGTTTGTGCGTCGCTCTGTCTGTCCGTCCTTCGGCTGGTCAGTCGGTCGATCTGTCAGACGTTTGACATATCCTTAACTTGTGCCATTCACTTAACCAGGGGCTTCGTGCAAGACGATATCAAATGTGCGTCGCAGATATTGCTAATTTGCGCTTGTTTCATTGGTGTTCAACGCGGCATCGAGTGTATTTAATCTTATGTCAGCAGTGTTAGGTTTGTTGGTTAATCCGGAAGCAATGGTTCAGAGTTGAAAGACACGCGTTGACGTACATAAGGAGGTATGTTATGTGTAGTATGTAACATAATTAAAGACGTACAGCATAGAGAGTAAAATCAGAACAGCTACAACAGTGTGATAGCTGTTAAATGGTCACACGTAGCCGGTGAAATACGGCCTCTTGTTAATTTACCTCAGTCAGACATTGGATTCAAGCTTGCAACCTCAAGCTTTGATATTTTGAGAGCATGCTTTTTGTGTGAAAAGCACGTTATGTAAAACAGTATGTAAATGTACAGTTGAACGAGGAGCAGGTTGATAATTGTGCTCAGAGCATGCGCAATAATGCTTTATGTTTATTTCTGTGGTGTTGAATGGTGCTCTCCAACATTGGTAATTTAGACAGTGATATACCTTAATGAACATGTCGTCACAATTCAGCTGGGTTGTTTAAGCTCAAGGCAACTTTTTAAAACTGCTGTTCAGACCAAGACTACAGACTATGCAAACTGTTGGCCTACATTAGGGTATAGACGTTGTATTGCTTACACTAAAACTCAGGTAATGCAGTCGAAAGTAGTTTTTCTTGTTGACGTATATTTTATTTAAACCTACAGGAAAATAGATTTATCTAAGTGAATGTTTTGTATTTCATCGATGTCCAGTGATGCTTAATTCATCTGGTTCGTTGAGTGAACAATTTAAGCGGCGTGGTGTTTGTATTCTGTGTCTGACTCGAACTATTGCATGTCTGGCTTCAATAAAAAGACAAAACATGATGACATACATTGCGTGTGTTTCGTGATTCAGTTCTAAGGTAAACCCTTCGTCAACAGGACTGGAGCTCTAATTACTTGCTGATACCTAAAAGGTACATACATGTAAATCAACTGAAGCATCATGTTGAGCAAACCTTGTTTTCTGGGATCAGTGATCAATGTTAAACTCCAACTGAAGAACTGCCTTAGTTTTCTTTACCAGACATCGTAACATATTGTTTCTTTGGTTGTATCTCGACCGCCCTCAAGCGTAATGATGAGATCCCCTCAGGGGAAATAATTGGCTTTTTCGGCTTTTGAAAAATTTGATAAACTCTTACAATTTGTCATTCGGTGAGAACATTATCTTACATACGCATAATATATTGTTATTCTAGGGAGTGTAACGAAAGGCTGGCATGACGAAGGTCAATCCAACATGCAGTCATAGGATTCCTATGGTTTAGTACAGGACACACGGGCATTGTGATGGGCCCAGTCTTTGGTGTATGGCGTGCAGGGTTCTTTGATTTCAAAAAAGAACGCCCAACATAGTTTCGTGTCTCTTGCAAACGGTAATGTTTATCGTTTCATCAGCACATGAATATGAATACACAGCAATTTCATCAAACGAGCCATATTGACACGTTTCCTTTAAAAACTGGTCTAGATGTCAACGTGGAAACTTCTCAGCTTTACTGGGTATACTGTCAAGATATGGATTAACTCACTTGGGTATTATGTGTACTTTTCACCTGCTTTTGTTGCTATATTCTTGTTGTATAAACACATCTGAACAGGCATAACTGTGGCATTCCTGACAGGTGGGCCTTTGTGGTGAGAGAGTGGGAGGGGGTGGGTGCAAAGCGGGGCGTAGATACATGTACTGTAGAGTTTACTTTTCTTGCTCTCTTGCATTATGCAGTTTGTTGCTGTATCTCTTCTAATATGTGTAGACCACTTCGGTGGCCTAAGGGTTAGAGATGTCGCCTCGAAGTCGAGAGACAATGGTCCTGTAGCAGCGGCAGCACTTTAACGGCATGGACGAAAATTTGTTAAATACGACGTTAAGCCCTAAACACTCACTCATTTACTCACCTTCATTTGCCTCTTAAAATGTACTTATTGAGGTGGGGATTTGAAGTATATACGATTTGTTAGAATGAAATGGACCAGGCAGCTTTGGCTTCACCAACATTCCACAATTCGGTGACGAGGTTTTGGGTTGTGCACGGGTAGTCTTTGTGCCAAATGTTTTCACAGCTTTATGGATGGAACCACTTCCTGTTCTCTTCGGTCAGTTATAAACAGACAAAGCCTCGAGAGAGAATTCTCTACTGTCTTTACTATCCTGCTGAGAGAGAAAATCCCAGCTAGGAAGCGGATATACATGTACTGACACCGGCTATTAGACAAGCGCTCCCTGCGGGTGGTTTCTTCTTAACATCCCACTTACGCGTTGATTAAACGAAATTTAAAAGCCACTGAAAATTTTACCGAAAATTATGTTATTTTGCAGGATATTTTGTTATGATCATAACTGTAACATAAGTAATTAGGCTTACATATCCACCTATAAAACTGACCACCACGGTGTAAGTAGAAAAATTATTTAGTATGGCATTAAGCAACAATCAAAGAAAATAAATGCATTATATTCCTCAATAATACTTTTGGCATTCCCATAACAGTTTAATGTTAAGACATAACTACAGCTACAGACAGGCAATATGTAAAATGTTGGTATAAACGCACAATTGGCTTGTATGCCACGTCATTACAAATGTATGTTGTAACGACTTGGAGTATGTGAACACAGCAAAAGTTGAACGCATGTGGATGAAAGTACAGATGTTTTTTTATGTTTTTGACTGAGCCTAGTTTGTTAAACTTGAAAGGCCTATTCACACAGGAAAACTAACAGCCAGGCGCATGTACTACCCTATTTCACATTCGTCTAACACTATATTCTTCAATATTGCAATATAGGTCCGAGTGAGTGAAGATGTTCATCAACAAACAAGTTATATATGGGGCGCCCTGAGAACATACATATGAATAGTTGAATGCTGTCAAAAGTTCAGCTGTAAATATAAATGGCGTATTATGTTATGATATATTTGTAAAGATATTTACATTTGGCTTGTTTCATAAAATATATTACCGATTTGCATCTAAACCAGCGAAGTTCATCCATTGATGTGGATATACATTTGGTCTCGCTGACGGTGCTTGAACTACCCATGCATCTTGTGAAGTATGGAATAAAGGGGCGTTGTACCAAGGAGAAAGGCGGAGGGTTTCTTTTCTGCTGTGCATTACATGGGTCCCTGTACACTATAACCTTGATACATATTTCAGTTAGTTCACAATGTTAGCACTTGATCACAAGCCTGTATGTATGCAAATATTAATGAATGTTCCAGACTTACAGTTAGATTCAAACCATAGTCAATGCAGCGGTTTAATGCAGCGTGCATGGGGATCACGTGTAACGCTGTATTCCGAGTCTAACTTAATGTTCAGCCTCTCAAAACCTCTGGAATGTACTTTTAGACATGGTTGGATGAAGTTTAGCGCCATGCTGCACAAAATTCAAACGTGAATTTTTAAGTACTTTATATGATGGGGAAACATTTAATTCTCTGCTGTTACACGACATTGCTTGCTGACTAACCGTATGATTTACGAAAAGAACTACACAGAAACAGTGATGTGTAACAGGAAAGAACAGAACAGCTTTAAAGCGGGAAATAATCTCAATAACGTATAATTTTACGATTCCTTGGTTAAGAATTTTTCTGAGACATTTTCTATACCTATCAGGTTACCATATCTGCACGTAATGTCATACAGAAAAGCTACTTCATAGAGTATGCAGTATTTGTTGAACTTATGTGTGTACTGTGAATGTAGTATGGAAAAGGAAGGAATAAGGGAATATCGAAGTTAACGAAACCAAACGGTCACTAATACATATGTTACTGGTTAAAGTGTTAACTCCGTTTTCTTTCGACATTTTGGCTGCATTTAGGTGCCCTATATTATGTGTGCACACTTAATCAGAAGCAAAATTAAAAATATAAGAAAATCTCTGACAATAAGTGGAGAATTTATTGCTCATTATTTTGTCAGCATTTTATGGTTGGGCATAAAACTGTGATTATACAACTTCCATAACATGGTTTAGCTGTCTGTGGTTTGCATTTGTGGTTATTATGTAACCCTGGCCTTAAGTTATTGCGGTTATAAATGACACGTGATTTTAATAGCAGTCCGTTGTACGCAGCTTTTATAATTTGATATTTGCACTAGATGGTATTTTAGTGGCTGTGAGTGCATGATTGCAAACTGGCTGCTAGCTATAAAAATTAGTTCATCGCTTAGTAAACATACAAGAGGTCTGCACGTGTATTGTTGGGGCGGAAGATTGTTGGTTCCATAATAATTATCCTGCAGAACTGAGCGGAATAGCGCAGTTTAGTTATTATTTCTGTCAAAAGTTTGGTGTGAATAACGTGAAATACGGTTTGCATCAAACGTCAATAGACCCAGTCATGTAATAATAGTGTAATACCGAATGTGATACAAGATTAATGTCAACTGACCAGAGATGTAATGTACACTGTACATGTATGCAGTTCTCATCTTTCACTAGTATTACAGACAACATACCAGTGTTGATAGCAGTGCACAGATTTGATATCATAGATGTTACTTACATCACTATCTGCCTGTGTTCGCATATCGTTATTTCTCTGCACCTGTCGTGTACAGGTAAAGTTTCACAGGTAACACAACTTGTCAGTCATTACAAACTGAAGCAGCTTTGTTAACCGCCGATGTACACGAAGTGCTCGCTTTGACTAGCTCATGTTTATATAATCGTTTACGTGAGGCATGTGCAGCATTTTGCGTGTGTTAATTTCATACCCAGAGGAAGTTCAAATAATTCTTTTTTCTCCCTCACCTGGTGGGGTTTGTAGGTCGCAAGCCGTTGAGAAAGCCACTGACCCCACCTCGGGCTCTCAGGGTCGATCTTATTGGTCTATCCGTAGCTCAGCATAGAATCTGATCAATCCTCCCGACAGACCTGCGCAGTCGGTGTCTCCAAGTACGTACCATACTAATAAAAGGCCGTGGAAAACTCCGCACGAACGCAGAGAACATTGGCGCTAGGAGGTTACCTGTTACAGGAAATTAGCAAGCTGTCAGCAGACTTACTCCTTACTCAAGCACCATGGGAAGCTGGGGATATGGATCAGAGGATGGTAAGTGAATGTTACATATACCACTACGATTCATTTCAATTATTTACACCGAAGTAGAATTATTTGCAAACCTGTGGTATTTGTATAGTGGATAATGTATGGGAGAGTTCTTTATGATGTGGGAAAATAACATGTGCTCTGTAGCTAGAGTACGACATGCATGGCGCAAGTATAACCAATGTATAGATTAGTGTTACCGGTGGATACAAAAGGGGTAATTTTGAGGGCATGTGGCTTAAAAGATTATGAACTCGCGTAATACGTTCAGGATTAACGTTTGTTCCGAAATGTGACCCCTCTGTGTCCACGAACGGCAAGCAATGTCGCAAGCACGACTGAGACCTTACCTGCTCCCCCCTCTAGAATAGTGCAATTTAAAAAAAAAAGATTTTTTTGTAGGTTTAGCATGGTTTCCCACATTTCTTGACAGATTTTAGCATTCGGTAGGTAAGAATTTAGAATTTTAAAAAGTGAAATGTATATGTATTTTATGTGATGCTCTACTTCATCGATCCAGGAAGTACGTCATATCACGTAATAATCAATAAAACATCAAACAATATACACGTTTTTATATATAACCCATCAAACTAAAACCATCCGTGTTTACATAACCCATCAAACTAAAGACAATTGTGTTTATGTAACCCATCAAACCAAGGACATCCGTGTTTTTACAACCCATCAAACCAAAGACATCCGTTCTTACTTATATAACCCATTAAACCAAATACACACGTACTTACTTATATAACTCATCAAACTAAGAAGGGAAACTACAACAATGAAGTGGACCATAAAAGACGACGCTGTTGGTTTTTACACAAAAACTGGAGAATACGCGGGTCAAAGGTTACAGTTGTTAAAGAATTAACAGTGGAGACAGAAATATTTTTGTAGCTAGCCGAGGCTAGGCTTTTTCAGCCAGTAAATCCCAGTGTTAAGTCGAAGAAAAACAAGGTTAAAATCTCACAAGCATTCAACTTATTTGTGACGACCCCATTTCCAATTTACCGGGCATTTGAACAATGCGGCGTGACCCCATTCTCCAGCATAAAGGAAGTGCTCATTAACAAATAAACATATAGCCCACAGACTGAAAAGCCATGTAACTTCTTCTTAACAGGTCGGCTGGAAAGATGTAATTATAAACGTGTGATAATCTTATAAGAAAGGTTACAGTTTCTATTTTTGTCTTCTGCAAGAACGGATAAATATATTGAAATTCATTGGGGATATTGTCAGAGTAATGGCCATGCTCGTTACTGTGGTCATCCATTGGCAGTGAGGAATGATATGTTGTATAGTTAGAAAACAATCAAGCTTCAACATCAGTGTAAATGAACTCGCAAAAATGATTATTTAACCAACTTAATCTTTATTATTACCGCCAATGTCTTTGTTAATATGCTATACGAAAATGAATACGGGTTAATTAAAACTTCTTATTATTACGTCTGTAATAAGTGGAATATCATCATCCAATTTTATATTTAAGAAAGAAACATAATAACTGAATGATTTAGCCTACTGGGCCCGTTTGTTCAAAATTAGTTTAATATTTAGCACCAGATTTAACACCGAGTCAAGTCTTCAGTTTTGTATTTGGCCTAAAAATATGTAACATTATAGTACGATATGAACTAAAACTGCTGTTGATATATAAAATATGACTTATTCGCTAATACACTTATTCGCTAATTTCCGGCGTTGTTGTTATTGACCTGGAAGGCAAACAACAGGAGCAGGTTTGCTCTGTAGACGCATAAACGTTAGCGACAAAGACGACTTATCTCCCTACACCGTGATTTAAACAAAGCAGCTGTGATGTGTATCTAAGAATAAACATAAACTATTATATTACTACTGAAGATTTTCAGCCTTTTAACATTAAAAGTTTTAAGTTAATGGAACACCAGATCAAACAAGCGAAAGTAAGCATCGAATTGAAAACTCTGTATTATGTAAATAAGGTAATGACTGATTTAAAACATCCGCTTTCTGACGTGTGCCCTGTGCATGATGCCGAACGAAAGACTAATGGAAAGTTGTTTCCATGCCCCGAGTTTTAAAATTTTAAATCTTAAATTCCGCTACACATGAAACAATATCAATCGTGAAATGTTAACCAGTGAAATTAAATAAATACAAGGAGCACTGGTGATCAGTTCAAACTGTGTACATATTGGTTAATGAATTTGAGCGCAAATGAACAATGTGGAACCACCATTTTCCTGGTATTTTGATTGAAAATAAATTTAAATTGATAGCACACTAATCTGGTAGAAACTTAAAAAAAACACCCCCAAAACATGGTGTATTCTATCATCAAAACTTACTTAAAAGTTTGCAAAACAGTCTGTTATTTTGCTTGATAAGCCAAAACCCTCCTCAGTTTGTCGTTAATTTTGGATGTAGTCGTGGTAAAGAATAAACGTTCACTGCAGCCATAGGCACCCAACTCACTGAGTTGTAGGGGTGGTGTAGGTGACCCAGTGTAACTCCAGTGTACAGATAAACCCAGCGAATCATCCGAACAGTCGCTTTAAGGGTCGTTGATAAATTTATACGTACCGTGACCCGATTGCACAGCAATGCTGACTGAGTAGATGTAGTGTATACATTTGACCCTGACCTCAACCCCTCTGTTACAAGCTCATGTTGAACATATATGAATCCCAACGACAAAATGTTGAAAGGTTATCGCTAAACTTTGCCAAGAGACGATGACCTGTCTGCTGTTATCGCTCTTTCTAACAAGTGATTTATACAGGAGTTACTTCTACAACCATCATGTATGTTGACTGCATATGTCTTATAAGGTCAGGTGATCAAAGATGGCGTGGCTGTAAAGGGCTAAGCGGAGAACGAATGCTTCTCGTCAAAATGAATAAAAGATCTGGATAACTTCATATCATTTTCGATATGCGGTGTTAGACATAGTATATGGTAAAGTATTGAGTAGTAAGTCATTCATCCTCCCACACCGTATGCCCTGGACCAATGGAGTGGGGTGCTCTAATCCTGCTCAATTGGTCTGTCCCGGCTTTACGTCCAGTGGAATGAGTGTGGGCTTCGATTTTGCTCAACACCAAAACATGGCCGCCTGCCCCAAAACGTTACCGCAGCACCAAACGCTACCCCCCCCTCTCCGAACACTATCGCCGCCCCCAAAACGTTACCCCCACCGCCCCCCTCAAAAACAAAAAAAAAAAGACAACAACAACACACCCCCCTAAAAAAAAAACAAAAAAAAAAACAATGCCACCGCCAGTGTGATTACTAACCAAAGTGTTGCGGTTCGCGGAAGGAATATCCTTCTCAACGCATCGAATGTCATCAGTTAGTTTTTACTTCTTTTGAAATAATTCCAATCTGTTCTATATTTTCAGGCCCACACACGTGGTCAAAGAGTTTTCCGGCAGCGGCGGGTAAGAGACAGTCGCCTATCGACATCCTGACGTCCAGCTGTACCTATGACGAGGAACTGGCGAGTAAACCGCTCACCATTAACTACCAGACGGAGAAGGATTTGACACTGGGCAACTGCGGGTACAGTCTGAAGGCCGGAGTCAAGGCCGAGTCTTGTAAGTCGTATCAAGGTATCCTAACGGAATATCCATTATGAACTGAGATCGAAAGTTATCTCATATTTGTGTCTCCGTCGCTATGGAAGTGATGAGCTCTCATGGAAATGCTCCACGTTTGACGATCCGTCAGCTCGTGTGTCTGTGTGTCTGTAACACGTGGCCTGACTTAGAGTTCCGGGTGAACCTACGACCATCCGCAGTGTTACAATTACACTGTTTCTGGAGAATATTATTAACTATTAAGTCTTGGTCACAATATAATTTAAACGCATTTTGAGGTCAGTTTAAAACAAAAAAATGCTTGACTGATTGATATTCTCAGTTACTTGGAAACTATTTGCACTAGATGGTATTTTAGTGGCTGTGAGTGCATGATTGCACATGGCAACGACTTCCTTGTGTCAGTTTATGTGTGAGCATATGCATTTCTTCCACACCAAGCCACATCTACGCATTACGTTAGCCATTTCGTACAATCAGTACAGTGTCGCCAGGAACCATGTATTATATGCATCACAGGGATTAGTTATGCAAAAAAAAAAAAAAATGAAACTCAAAACCGCCACAAGTAATAGGTTACCAGAAGGATAGGTAGCATTTCGATGTAGCGCCCTTATTGAGCTTAGAACGGAAAGTCACATATATAAACGATGTATTATTCTACGTTAAACATAAAAAAGGAATAAAATGTTTGACAAAGTGAGCAAAATCCAAATCTTTGACAAATGTGTAACATTTTGCTCATACACAACATGTGTGACAAATTTGTCCATTTGGTGTTTGGTTTTAAACCTCAATCTTGATTTTAATGCGGTCGCAGTGAGTTTAAGTCCAGCTCATACTGGCTTCTGCTGGCAACAGGCCAGTGGTCGTGGGAATCCCTCGGGCCTTACCCAGTTTCCTCCTAATGCTGGCCATCGTCGTGAAGTAGTATATTCTTGCGTACGACATAAAACACCAGTCAAATAAATAAATAAATCAGTATTGGTTTTACCGTG
Organism: Liolophura sinensis; assembly: GCF_032854445.1. Taxonomy (NCBI): domain Eukaryota; kingdom Metazoa; phylum Mollusca; class Polyplacophora; order Chitonida; family Chitonidae; genus Liolophura; species Liolophura sinensis. The sequence continues at coordinate 7,780,717 of NC_088303.1, read as the reverse complement.
ACTGTTCTGGAAAATCGGTTGTATATAGGTGGCACTATTTGAGTACAACAATGAATACAAAGGCAAGAGGAGCTCAGATGTACGGGAATCGTAGTAAATCGTAGTAGGATTTAGTCGTGTAACGTTTGTCTTACATAGGTCAAGGCAACTTAGTGAAATTGGGTACAGACTGAAGCTCTGTGAGAGAGCAATTCCAGGACTCGTGTTTCCTCTCAAGAGCAACTGACGATGCCGTTGGAGAGATACTAACATGTATGAACATACATATATTATATATATATATATATATATATATATATATATATATATATGCAGACTACATGCAGCCTATAGACTGCGTTGAACATAATCATATATATATATATATGCATATATATATATATATATATATATATATATATATATATATATATATATATATATATATATATATGTGGGTATATAGAACGTTTTCCGAACGGTTTTGAGTATGAATGAACTGACGTTACAATCATCATTTTGTAGTGTCATGTGAGCCGGGTGTTTTTTCCTCCGGGGATTGTTAAACACCGCGTTAATTGTCTGACCATCTAAAACAGTAATCATTATCATTGACTGGTCTGATACACGCGTCTGCAAACTATAGTTTCTTATCTGAATCTAACGTGGGTCTAATCAAACAGCACATGATCCCCAACTGATTCGACACACATGAATGAATTCAAAGAACGCAGTGAAATGGCCCCGGTGTCGTGTGGCGATGAATAAGCTTGAAACTAACCAGATAATGTACACCATACTAGAAGTGATTTTGCCCATTTGTTTATTACCACGTCGTCTGGTTCAGTGGCCTCGGCTGTTTAAGAATTTCTGAGTATTACATCGATTAGTAGGTTATTGACATCGTGCGGTAAGCACAGTAAAACCCTTTCTCTAAGGTGGTGAACGCCCACAAATTACGTGCAAACAATTACCTAGACGATCTTGTAATTCCAGTGGGAAAAGGTGAACAGGACATTGTCGTTTGTAAGACATCACTATATGCTTCTGAGCCAGTTTTATTCAGTTATACACGTTGAACTTCCGAAAAGTCACACGACACTGCCTGTTTGTAATTGAGCTGTATTGTTGATGCATTTGGTGATTATGTTCAACGCAGTCTATAGGCTGCATGTAGTCTGCATGGTTATCTGACCAAAGAAAACTGCATCTTGACATACACTATTCAAGTCATGTCCGTCCACCACAAAAAATATTGTTGCGAAATAGTGCACTGCATGCTTATTGTCGTTGTAGAAATTGCTTTTATCACTGAAGACGGGGAAAACTGACCTATTTCTACAGCTACAACATCCCAACAGGTCATCTCCTCATTTTACGCTCGGCGTTTTATAGCGGCCGTGAATACTTGAGTGTATATTTGTTACTACATGTTTGTCCCATTGCTGACACTCCTGTCCTGTAAAATTGACTGCAGTACTTCTTGTTGTAACACAACTAACTAATTGCAGGTATTTCTCCATAAATGTTCATAATTTGTTCAGCATTAAAACAAGAAGACCCGACACTAGTTTATTTACCAGAAGCTAAGACTGTAACAAATCTTTGGCATAATAAGAGTTCTGATGACAGCACTATTACTAAGTCTGTAACAAATCTTTGGCATAATAAGAGTTCTGATGACAGCACTATTACTAAGTCTGTAACAAATCTTTGGCATAATAAGAGTTCTGATGACAGCACTATTACTAAGTCTGTAACAAATCTTTGGCATAATAAGAGTTCTGATGACAGCACTATTACTAAGTCGAATGGCTTGTTACATGGAATATTGTTACATGGAATCTTCAACAGATGTTGAAGAGCACGTTAGTGCGCATGCAAGTCAAAGTTTGTTTTTCTTTACTCCTACTTTCAGACCTGTCGGGAGGCCCACTTAAACACAAGTACAGACTGGAACAGTTTCACTGGCACTGGGGCTCCGCCAACAACAAGGGCTCAGAACACACTGTCAATGGGCAGATGTATGCCGCTGAGGTAAGCCTGTCCTTCAGACCTCGATGATTCAGCTAAATCTGTCCTTCAGGCCACTATGGTTCAGCTAAATCTGTCCTTCAGACCTCGATGATTCAGCTAAATCTGTCCTTCAGGCCACTATGGTTCAGCTAAATCTGTCCTTCAGACCTCGATGATTCAGCTAAATCTGTCCTTCAGGCCACTATGGTTCAGCTAAATCTGTCCTTCAGGCCACTATGGTTCAGCTAAATCTGTCCTTCAGACCTCGATGATTCAGCTAAATCTGTCCTTCAGGCCACTATGGTTCAGCTAAATCTGTCATTTTCAAATTCATTTTATTTATCTGATTCATGTTCAAATCCATGATAAAGAATTTTTCACTTATATACTCGAAAATATTCCGCAATAGATCATACTGTTTCTGTATAGGGGTACTAAAATATTCCGCAATACATCATACTGTTTCTGTATAGGAGTACTAAAATATTCCTCAATGCATCATACTGTTTCTGTATAGGAGTACTAAAATATTCCTCAAAACATCATACTGTTTCTGTATAGGGGTACTAAAATATTCCTCAATACATCATACTGTTTCTGTATAGGGGTACTAAAATATTCCTCAATGCATCATACTGTTTCTGTATAGGAGTACTAAAATATTCCTCAAAAGATCATACTGTTTCTGTATAGGGGTACTAAAATATTCCGCAATACATCATACTGTTTCTGTATAGGGGTACTAAAATATTCCGCAATTCATCATACTGTTTCTGTATAGGGGTACTAAAATATTCCGCAATTCATCATACTGTTTCTGTATAGGAGTACTAAAATATACCGCAATACATCATACTGTTTCTGTATAAGGGTACTAAAATATTCCGCAATACATCATACTGTTTCTGTATAGGGGTACTAAAATATACCGCAATACATCATACTGTTTCTGTATAGGAGTACTAAAATATTCCGCAATACATCATACTGTTTCTGTATAGGAGTACTAAAATATACCGCAATACATCATACTGTTTCTGTATAGGAGTACTAAAATTGCAAAGAATTCGGTTTTATGTGAGTTGAGAGATGTAATGTGAATTGTTTCCCTTTCTCTAAAAGCTTCATCTGGTTCACTGGAACACCGAGCTATACTCTGGATTCGGCGAGGCGGCCACTAGTGACAATGGACTGGCAGTGCTCGGAGTCCTTATCAAGGTGAGCGAATTTCAGGTGCTTTATCGGAATTCATCCCGTAACTCGTCGTTGGAATCTATCACCAAAAGAAAGAAATCAAACGAGGCTTCTTGGAAGATCAGACCCAAAGCCGAATTGTGGAATTGATTCAGTGTGTGTCAAATAAAATTAAGAGGCTGGAGTTTGAGCAGTTCTGTGAATCCCAGGTACTAGCAAGTCTATCCAGTTACGTAAATGTTTAGATTTGGTGTTCACCAAAGCTGGTATGCGCGTTTACGTTGCCTAATAGCTTATTCGAAGAAAGCACTATCCAGAATTGTGGACTATTCAATTATAAAATCATCAGGGGTTTCGTTTGTAAATTAAGTTGACGGGCTCCTGTTACAGTTGTGCAGTTGTTTCGTTAAATGCCTCTTTTTGCTGACGTTGACAACAAGATCGTATATGTGGATAGCTAATCGGTATATTAATCACACGCTTTTGGTGACTTTGATATATACAGCCGCTCCAAACTACATTGCAAAAATGCATATTTCGATTCGGATGCCTTAGCCTATGTGTAATCTATACGCTAATTCATTCTGTGAAACAAAGCCAATGTCACCATGAATCCAAATATTAGCGATACATGTTCTAAATGATGTATACATTCTTACGTAATTTGTTTATACAAACCGTTGCTGACATCGTAAACACATTACAGGGGCATCTGCTTCCTGATGATGCTTTTTACATCAAATGGTTTGACATCTGTTATTGTACTCCTCATTCTTCTCTTAAATATTTACAATCCTGTGGTACATGTATCTTCCTAGGCTGGAAAGGAATGCCCAGGTTTTAAGACGTTAGCTGAGGCGATGGAAAAAGTGAAGTTTAAGGGGCAGTCTTCCACTATTTCCAGTTTTTCCCCGCAATGCCTACTTCCAGGTATTAATACTATCACACGTACAAGATTTATATGTCTGTGCCACTGCTTTATAGAAGGCCTTTAAGCAAATATATCTTTACCATTTTCTTAAAAGAAAGCACGATTGAAGCTGATTAACTGATTAAGCTGATTAAGTGAGGTGGACGCTTATTAGTACGATATTTATGTATTGAAGTATGACGGGGGTAAGAGTCTTTAACGTATGATCCACTTTATCCACCGTGCGCCAATCAGCGTTGATTGTGTTCCCTGATTTACAGGTAATCGGCAGGTAACTCGTACGTAGTCGTATTTAAATGTGACTGCATTAGGGCCTAGTATTTAAAGTTTATTTATTTTTTTTAACGTTAAAACACCTTTAGCACGACTAACCATGACCTTAATATTGTGTACAAATATTTTATCAAGTTGGTATTTTAGTTTATCCGCTCTCAGAGATGTTATTTGAATAAACATATCTTACAGGTTCTTTGTGTTTGACGTTCACATGATTATTTTTTTTCAGGAAATACTTCCAAATACTGGACGTATGATGGCTCGCTGACAACGCCCCCATGCGCAGAGAGTGTCTCGTGGATCGTGTTCCAAGAGTGTGTAGAAATGTCCGAGGCTCAGGTATGATAAAATGACAAAAGAGACAGAAAATTGATTGGCTGCCATACACGATTGGTCATCAGATAAGATTATAGAAACTTGATGGTCAGATCAGAAAGAGAGATAAGGTAGATTTTTGGATAAGGAAATAAACCCAGGCATGTCTTGAGCCCAATGCTTAATTACATTCACAGCCAGTCTGAAAAAACGTTGGCCTACTGGAAGAGGAACGCGCTGTGAGGCTTGTACATTGAAAGTGTGGTATAACATCTTAGGTGGTCAAGGAATTTAGAATTCACCACAAAGCAAGAGCTGAAAATCAATTACAGAAATGAAGATAGAAGCAAAACTTTTCCCCAATGTCCCGTTTGTCATTTTCCAGCAAACACGATATCACTCTGTATATTTCTTTATTTATTTGATTGGAGTTCTGCACAGTACTCAACAATATTTTCCTTATACGACGGTGGCAACATATTGTAATTATTGTGGGAGCCAACCGGGCTCGAAAGATACGACCATTCGCAGGTACGTACTTTGCCACGTACGACCAGAGAGGAAGCCCGAGATTGATATCGCTGTATATGTCTGGTCTGTACCGTAGGATGTACGATCTGCACGGTATACTATACAGAGCGCTGTGGATGCTAATGATTTATTTCTTTTATTGACGATCGCAATATGATGCTTCTACTGGCCAGTCAGTTACGTGTACATTGCATTTTTTTTCTTAATTTTCAGCTGAAGACCCTGCGGTCGCTTGTATGTGAAGATTGTCCAAACGCCCAGCAGCACAACATGGTGGATAACAACAGACCTACCCTGCCCGTGGGCGACAGGAAGGTCCGAGCGTCTTTCAAGTAAAGGACAGTCCCAACCCCGTGCCTCCCCAGGGCTATGGTCTCTCTCCAGCAGGAATGCTCTGTCTGATTTCCTTCAAACTTAATATGTGTATGTCTTTCACAATAGATCCATATGTATATCCACGAGTTGAGCTTTCTAGTGAAGACCAAATATTAGCACAAACATTACCAAATATTAAAGTTACTTTAGTCATAATAACGTCTAATACAGATGCGATGTACACGGAAACTACAAGGCATATAAATCATCGGAATTTTATTTTTCAAAACTTTTTTCAAGATACTGTGTCTGTTTGGGAATTTGTTTGCTGTGTTGTATTTCCCTGCATTACAGCTTCACTGGTGGTCTCAGCTCCCTGCTTGCCAAATTGTTGGTGTTGGTGGTAGGGCGTTTTGGACTGACCATGAAGCCGCCGTAATGTTATAAGTACGTAACTACCTTGGTCGGTACTGGTTACCATGGTAGTTACGAGCACGTAACGTTATCTATGGGATGGATTTGGTTTTATTTTTGTACAGCGTTTTTGTATTCAGTTTTACAGCTTACTGGGGCTTGTATTAAAATAACACGCCAGTGTAGTGTGTAAGCCAGTCGTCAGTTCACCAGTGTCATCTGCATCTATCGTCTGACATTCATGCCAAAGTTCACGAGATCGAAAAGAAACGTTACCCATTTTGTTTTTATACCATGGGCCACATGGAACTTTTCCTGGATGTTTTTATTTGTCCTGGGCTTATTTCCGAACGCCGAACTATGGCAGTGAAGCATGCAGCATTTATAGCCACCTTATACATGTGGTTAGTGATTATTGCCTTTACTTCTTGTACCCTTTACTTCTTGTACCCTTTACTTCTTGTACCCTTTACTTCTTGTACCCTTTATATATGGCTCATACCCGACTCGTTCATATGCCTCTCACCAAAACACTCAAACACCATTACTGTTATTTGTACCTCTATTAGCTAGCTCATGTTTGTTATTGTATCATTTATCCTTCTCAGAATTCATTTTGGTACTGTATCAAAATACATGTAGCTCATACCGAGCTTTACCCTCACATGGGCCTGTTGCAGTTTTAATGTTAATGTTACTAGTTAGTATTTATCATCATCATGTTGGCCGTGTGCTTGGACATTTGCCTAGTATACATAAGCGTTTGTTAAATAAGTTCTTTGTGATATTGTGTGTTTTGTGTGTCATTGAATGTTATGCTGTTATGTTTTATACCGAGCATGTTCTAATTTATGTTGCACTTTGCTACGAAACAATTCAGAAAATATTCTCAGCGTGTTCGATACTACATAATAGGATCCTTTCCGGCCTAGTGTAATTCTGGTCTAAGCTGTGTAGTCCATTGTGTCAGTATCATAGTGTTGCGTAAACATATGGATAGCATATTACTCATGCAATTGTAAGACAAAAATGATGAAATCAATTTTGACCAGAGTTACCATTGCGCGGGCATAGGTGGTCCAGTCCCTGGTTAAATCTACATCAGTTGTGCTGTGTTATTAAACATTGCCATTCATCAGACAGCTTTCAGTTGACGTCACACGTTTAAAAGCCAGGCTTTTGCTTTGGATAAGGGCCAAAGGTCACGACCTGACCTCTGACACTGGGTCATATGATCAGGTGATTCAGGCATTTTCTCGCCTTGTGATTCAGGCATTTTCTATCGCATTATTCAGTCTTATGTATAGAAATTACACAGGCAAACACAATAAATAATCGCGTTTGAAAGGAAATATCTCCATCTTTCCCCCCTTTTTTATTATGGATAAAAGACTTTTCTATCCTTTAGGCATACACGTGTGCTCTATTTATTGGTCTGATTGCAGGCAGCTGGTAAGGCAACCAATTTAATCAATATGGTTTCATTTTATAAACGACGCCAGTGTGTTATTCCGCGAGCTAATCAAACTTCAGCGTTCCACATAGGGTGCCAGTCATCATTCCAATGGCTGGGTTAGATCCCAGCCAACATAAAGCAGAATATCCCTGGCGTTTGTGTGACCGGTGAAACGTTCGCTTTAATGAACTTGACTGTGTATTCATCGTCACAATACTCTTTAGTATCTTCAGTCTTTATTGCTTTATGTGCTATTATATGAAATGAACGTCTGTGTCACCAAAAAAAGATAATAATGTATATATTGTAGGGAAAGATTTCCACCGATGTATAGTTTATACGGATTTAACGATGGAAGAAATAAAATACTCGGTTTTGAGCTCAGCAAATTCCGTCTTTTCTTATCTCCTGGCAGAAGTGTCTGGTGTCGTGTCCCTTTTTCATGCGTATGAGTTCTTCTTTCTAGCTGATAGTTCAGAAAATTATTTATTTGATCGGTGTTTTATGTCGTATTCAAGAATATTTCACGTATAAGACGGTGGCAGGAAACCGGCCAGAGCCCGGGGAAATCCACGACCATCCGCAGGTTGCTGTACAGTTTTGTATACACTGTATAACACTGTATGATCTATAACACATACAGATATCATTTATCAGAGCAGCAAAGACAAATGAGGTCGCAGGTTCGAATCCAACTTCCGCTTAAGATGGTTTTTTCATGTCTGGGTTTCATTCAAGTGATAAAAATTCGCCCTCTGTCGTAGGTCTGTATGTGAAAGTTCAGCAGTAAATCCCGTTCAAATAAATTAATGTAAAGATTAATTCCGAAGTAACATCTAAGAAAACTTGGCTATTTAATTAATATTTTCCGGCCACCTCCTCAGGCGTAACACTGTAATGTCCGGTGTTTGCAATTTTTTTATATGATTTACTTGGTTTCACCAATATTGCTTATCAACTTACAATGCTGTAGGCCTACATATGAAAAGGAAAGCGATGTTAAACAAGGAAGATCCGAAACTAAGATAACTATTTAGTCCTAGAAAGTCTCCAGAGTCATGCAGCTGCTGACCCAGTGGGGGATAGGGTCGAACACGCCATCATTGTTATGTGACCAATTTCATTTTTCAACAAATGCTGACGACACACAAATGATCAAGGGGAGGCTACTTTAACGCAAAATGGAGCAGCCATTCACTGCCGCGGCCGACAAAACATTGTTCGAAAAGAGTGAGTGCGTGAGTGTTTAGTGCCGTACTTAACAATTTTTCAGTAATATGACAACAAAGGAATCCTTAGAGTGCATGTAATGTGCCTCCTTGTTGCAGGACGGATTTCCACCGCTCTTTTATCTAGTGCTGCTTCACCGAGACGACTTACCGAAGGCAAGTAAGTGGAGCCGCCCGAGTTATCGTGGCCGGTTGTTCGAATAGAGATACCTTTCACAATGGCATTGTGTTCAGATGAATTAGTAAGTAGTATTTAGCAAATGGAATTATCTGGAATAGATCTGCTAGCACAAGTTGGAATTGGAGCGTACGTTCAAGAAAGAACTGAGAATCAGCTTCTTGCAAAAGCCTCTGTATATTAAAGCACAATTAAATAAACCATTTGATGGTTTACAACTCCGAGTGTCTGACAACTAAGTCACATTCAACCATACTGACGGCGTCTTAAATTACAGTCGGCTCTATGGCAAAATTTTACCTTTAAACCAGCACACCACGAAATCTCATTTTACCAATATGGTTTATGTTAAAGAATTCCATTAATCAAACAAAAAACACAACACACCACTGGTAAGTTTTCTTTCTTTATTCCGTTCAACCTAAATCTATTTTCTGCATACAAGCCTACAAGTATTACTATATACATAAAACCCGGACTCAGGCTCTTGTGAGATCGGAGTCCCAATACGCTCCATGAAGGAAAATATTTCTACAACTCTCTTTTGTAACCAAATATAGATTTGCTTCCCCAGGAAAAATTGCTCACAGTATCAACGGCTTGTGAAATACGCTGCCTTCACATTAAAACCACCATTATAGCACAAGTACTCGGTGTTGCCCGTAACATGTTCTAATACAAATGAGATTGCTTTCCTTAGAAATGCTTGATAAATGACCTTACTTTCGTTGTGATTCACTATCTTTTGATTAGAATAATCAACATAAAATGTTTATTCGAAATTTGCAGCTACATGTACAAAACTTCCAGTGCAAGTCTATAAGAAAGTAGAAGTAAACCCACAATGTATACTTACACTGACTTGTTCAAATAACATTTGAAATTATTTGTTTATCATTAACGCTACTTCTTTCTTGTGGAGGTATTAAGATATGCAGTTTACGGTAAATTTTTAGCTTCGATTGTTTTCTCTTACATGATTGTAAAGGTATAAAATCTGAAAACCAACAAGGGGAAATCCATCATAATTAGTGCGAAGATACAGTATAGCCACATCTACAAACAAGAAAGTTTAACTATAAGTCATTGTTAGTTGCTACGTATCATGTATAGTGGTACTGCATTAAACAAAAACTTATTTTATGATTACTCAATTCCCTGATCGGCTCTAGCACACCAAAAAGCGCCATAATCACAAGTATTGATCTTTACCTATCCAAAATTCTTGGTCATTTAGTTGTTGGTATGCAATGGTGTTGGGAATCTGTTTGACGGTCAGGGGTTGGGGGTTGTGAGTAGTATATGTAAAATTTTGAATTTTCTGTTGGTGGATGGAAATATCTTTGTTTCCTTATGAAAAATGGACCGGCTTGGAAGTTCCTTGGGGAGGCGGCCAGGCTAAAGAGTGAATGGTGTGGAAATGGTCCACTTATTCGTGATGTGTATTCTGAGCCCTGAACATTACCATATTTTTGACATATTACAGAACCAACAAATCATTCTAAACGCCTCTACAATTTTCTCTTCAAGCCTTTAGATTGTTATAAAAGAGATGAAACCCCTATATATCATATATGAAGTAACGGTACCATCTGCATCTAAAACTGTTGCTGGTATTTGCAATGTTTCAACACTGCGCATGTGCTCACCACACGCTCACTTTTATTTAAAATATATATACACATACACAAAAACTGTCACTCATGTTTTTTTCTTAAATTATTTTCTGATTATTCTTAAAGATCTCCTTCACAAGCATCGCTAAATACCAAATGTATATGGTCACGGCATTATCTGAGGGGTCGACGTGGGTCCTGATTAGATCTCAATTGTGCGGCGAGTCCGTGTCCCTGTTGTTATTAAATCCCGTTTCTGTTCCAGCATCTGACTGTTCAGTGACATTGTAACTTTTCCAGCTCCCCAAAAAGATACCATTGTTTTACCGTTTTGATGCTTTTTCTCTCGAACATTTAAAGCCTAAATTGTAAATATTCTTTTCACGCAGGCCTTTCAACACTTGCCGCTTACGTTTTCCTTTCTTTTCTTACTCTTGTTGAAAATGAAACTTCAGAACACTTTACCTTGCAGCGCTATTTGTATGACAATTCATACGAAAGTCTGAAGTGTACATAGACAAAGTAAATCACCTGTCACTATATCAGGTTTCTTCACAGCTCGACTCGATCTCCACGTACTGAGTTCGACAGTAAAGTCATTATGCTACATGATTTATTCTAAATGTCATTTACACAAGTAAGCTTGAACATTCACACCCCACGCCTGATGGACAAATATATGTCACGTGATTCAGCTCATTCGATCAACGGGACCACAGCTCACAGCTGGAAATCCTAGCCCACATTGAGATACTCACTGTTCTCTTTTGTGACAATGGAATAGTTGTGGGCCTGTCTGCATATAACTGCACAAGTAGGTCCAAAATAATACACAACAAAGACTAATTCAAGGAGGTCTTCATACAAAACTAAGGAGCTAATGGTAACATGGTGTACTGTAGGTGGGTTTTAACTGGATGTACATGTATATGGATGAATGTCAAATATTAGTGTGTTTTCCTACTTCATTTTTTTTAAACCCCGTTAACTGTGGATTTTTAATAAATTTTACTGTCTCTGAGGCATAACTTTATTTGGTCATCAATGTAACATAGAAGAAAAATCTGACAAAACGTTTTTTTGAATTTTTAGAAGACTGAATTAATTCTATAATATTTGAAAAAAAAAAAACAGGCATCATTTAGAAAAAAATAGGCCAATTTGAAGCTTGAAAATTTGTAAACATCACTACTCTGCATCATTCAAATTTCATCTGATTTTTTAAATAAATTTTGGGCCATTTGATATTTTATTGAATCCTGCAGGGGGAAATCACAAGACCCTATGAGCATGACAAACCAAACTTGTCCAAATTGCTTCAAACATTGGGTAAGAATTACAAAAACTAAATGCATTAATGTGTTCTTGAAAGGTTCCAGTTCATAGTCCATGCTTGTGGACATCACTCAGGCTACTAATAGATATCTGTCTTGCCAACAACTACAACACGATAAACAAGATAACACTATAAAACTGTTCTACCGGACAATGTATATTATTTACTGATGTTGCAGTGACAACGTTAAAAATGTTAATTAGCTTGTGCAAATTTACCTCAACATGGTAAAATTTGTTCACTGATGTGAAACTGTATAATATTCAAATTCGGTCACTATATACTAGCTCCTGTTGTCTCACTGTTTTAAATTGTATAGACCCATTGTATACTTCAACCATGAACGTGAACGGTGTTCACCATGAAACTTGTACATACTGGTATGCTCACCTTGTTGTTGTATGTAACTTCAATATAAATAGGAATTCTTTTTGTTTAACACCTTACTCTGTTGAAGTCGATAGGTTGTTGCCACAACGTCTTTAAATAATATACATTGTCCAGTAGAACAATTTTATAGTGTTATCTTTGATAGTGTACTATCCTGGATGTCTGAAAATCTACATTCCTATAAAATACAACATACACAACATACGTATGATCATAATTAAGAAATTGCAAAAATAATTTTTAAAAGTCCTATGTTGTAGGATATGTACACATTTGACTCAGCAAATATCCTATTTACAATAATCACAAGCACGTATCTTCTGAACCCCTCAAACACTAACAGTACACTTTGTACAGCAAGTGGTGAGGATTGACTGATTGTAAAGATCACTAGCATGCAGGATATGGAAGTGTAAAGAACAGGCTAATTAAGGTACAATCATGTGTTTGCCTTTTGTTGTTTTGCTTTTCAGGAACACTGACAAAGAGAAATGCTGACAGCAGTTTCGAGATACATTTTTTTTTGTGTGTTCAGTTAGTCTAGACTGTGTCTCTTTTTTTAGCTGCACCAAGATCCACTAGACAGACACACTGTTGGAAACGGTTATGTTCTTATTCTTGATTGTGAGGCGTGCTTTTAAAATGCAAATGCATCCTATCTTGTGACCACATACTTGCCAGTTTTCTTGTTTCATAGAGTGAGAGAAATTTTGAATTTGGAAGAGTATTGGATGATTTAAATTTGTCTGAAATCCAAGCCAAATATAAAATGGCAGTACACTGAAGGTTTTGTAATTTGATGCATGCTGAAGCTGGTTAAGGGACAACAGAAACCAGAGCAAACATCATCCTATGTTATTATGATAATCTCAAGTTTGAAGGCCACAAACCTCACTAAGCCAAAATTAACACCAATATGGACTTTTCAATGAAATTGGTATGGATAAAGAAATATGGGCTTTTCTGTGTACCTGATTTGAATAAACATCAGAAAAGGTGACATGTTATCAAGATGATGTCATAATAATTGGGCAGTAAGTCAAGCTAATCCATGGTCTGTGTAGATGTACATGTGCAGAAATGTAGATTTCATGTAAATTTTAAAGCAATCAGTTTAATACATCAAAATCTCACAGCTAAAGTATATTAATTTTTACAAATGTTACCTTTTAATGGGTTAAGATAAGTGAAGACACAATAAACACTGAGATAAATGTGATACATGAAGGAGATTTGGGGATTCCCCATATATCTCTGAGTATCTCAGATCCCTTTTCCCTGTGTTATTATACATTTTTAGCATGGCAATCAATGCCCGTTACCTAAATTAACAGGTGAGCAATATATACTGTGTAAAATACTGTGCTGTTGATTGAATCCTATTAACAGCATCTGTCCATCCTGTTCAACTCCCTCTGTGTTCTCTGCATCGGTTGATACATGTTATTCTAGTGTTCCTCACCACAGCCTCATAAATGTTATCTGTACTTTACTACGTTCATTTCTGTCAACCAACAAATGCACTGAAACTTAACTCAGATCAATGTGCCGGAAACATTTCTATTTGATTTTCCAGCAACCTCTCCAAACTTATTTCATCTGAAATTTGCACATACTTTTTATCATGTTCTTTCAAGCCATTCTGTAATTCCCTATTTTTAGACCATACATGTACATCTATGATGAATTAAAAAGACAAAATATCTAACGGATCAAGGGAGACAACTGTAAACTTCACTGGTACTTCTGCAGAAATCCTTGGTGAAAGTCCCTAAAATGACTGAGTAATACTTGTAATTTGTCCACAGGGGGTAAAATAGTTGTCCTGAAAAAAGAAAAAAAATTATCTGTCATTGCACATACATGTACATCTCCCACAACCCAGGATGAACTACTCTACATCTCACACAACCCAGGCTGAACTACACTACATCTCACACAACCTAGAGTGAATTACTCTACATCTCACACAACCCAGGATGAACTATTCTACATCCCACACAACCTAGAGTGAATTACTCTACACCCCACAAAACCCAGGCTGAACTCCTCTACATCTCACACAACCCAGGCTGAACTACACTACATCTCACACAACCTAGAGTGAATTACTCTACATCTCACACAACCCAGGATGAACTATTCTACATCCCACACAACCCAGGATGAACTACTCTACATCCCACGCAACCCAGGCTGAACTATACTACATCTCACACAACCCAGGATGAACTACACTACACCCCACACAACCCAGGCTGAACTATACTACATCTCACACAACCCAGGATGAACTACTCTACATCCCACACAACCCAGGATGAACTACTCTACATCCCACACAACCTAGAGTGAATTACTCTACATCCCACACAACCCAGAATGAACTACTCTACATCCCACACAACCTAGAGTGAATTACTCTACACCCCACACAACCCAGAATGAACTAATCTACATCCCACACAACCTATGATGAACTACTCTACACCCCACACAACCTAGAGTGAATTACTCTACATCCCACACAACCTAGAGTGAATTACTCTACACCCCACACAACCCAGAATGAACTACTCTACATCCCACACAACCCAGGATGAACTACTCTACATCCCACACAACCCAGGCTGAACTACTCTACATCTCACACAACCCAGCATGAACTACTCTACATCCCACACAACCCAGGATGAACTACTCTACATCCCACACAACCCAGGATGAACTCCTCTATATCTCACACAACCCAGCATGAACTACTCTACATCCCACACAACCCAGCATGAACTACTCTACATCTCACACAACCCAGGATGAACTACTCTACATCCCACACAACCCAGGCTGAACTACTCTACATCCCACACAACCCAGGCTGAACTACTCTACATCCCACACAACCCAGGATGAACTACTCTACATCCCACACAACCTAAAGTGAATTACTCTACATCCCACACAACCTAGAGTGAATTACTCTACATCCCACACAACCTAGAGTGAATTACTCTACACCCCACACAACCTATGATGAACTACTCTACACCCCACACCACCCAGAATGAACTACTCTACATCTCACACAACTCAGCATGAACTACTCTACATCCCACACAACCCAGGCTGAACTACTCTACATCCCACACAACCCAGGCTGAACTCCTCTACATCTCACACAACCCAGGATGAACTACTCTACATCCCACATAACCCAGGCTGAGCTACTCTACATCCCACACAACCCAGGATGAACTCCTCTACACCCCACACAACCTAAAGTGAATTACTCTACATCCCACACAACCTAGAGTGAATTACTCTACATCCCACACAACCTAGAGTGAATTACTCTACACCCCACACAACCTATGATGAACTACTCTACACCCCACACAACCCAGAACGAACTACTCTACATCCCACACAACCCAGCATGACCTACTCTACATCTCACACAACCCAGCATGAACTACTCTACATCCCACACAACCCAGGATAAACTCCTCTACATCTCACACAACCCAGGATGAACTACTCTACATTCTACACAACCCAGGATGAACTACTCTACATCCCACACAACCCAGGCTGAACTCCTCTACATCTCACACAACCCAGCATGAACTACTCTACATCCCACACAACCCAGGATGAACTACTCTACATCCCACACAACCCAGGCTGAACTCCTCTATATCTCACACAACCCAGCATGAACTACTCTACATCCCACACAACCCAGTTTGAACTACTCTACATCTCACACAACCCAGGATGAACTACTCTACATCCCACACAACCCAGGCTGAACTACTCTACATCCCACACAACCCAGGCTGAACTACTCTACATCCCACACAACACAGGCTGAACTACTCTACATCCCACACAGCCCAGGCTGAACTCCTCTACATCTCACACAAGCCAGGATGAACTACTCTACATCCCACACAACCCAGGCTGAACTACTCCACATCCCACACAACCCAGGATGAACTTTTCTACATTTTACAAAACCCAGGATGAACTACTCTACATCTCACACAACCCAGGGTGAACTACTCTACATCCCACACAACCCAAGCTGAACTACTCTACATCCCACACAACCTATGATGAACTACTCTACACCCCACACAACCTATGATGAACTACTCTACACCCCACACAACCTATGATGAACTACTCTACATCCCACACAACCCAGGCTGAACTACCCTACATCTCACACAACTCAGGATGAACTATTCTACATCTCACACAACCCAGGATGAACTACTCTACATCCCACACAACCCAGGCTGAACTATTCTACATCTCACACAACCCAGAGTGAATTACTCTACATCCCACACAACCCAGAGTGAAATACCCTACACCCCACACAATGTATGATGAACTACTCTACATCCCACACAACCCAGGATGAACCACTCTACATCCCACACAACCTATGATGAACTACTCTACATCCACATAATCAAGGATCAACTACTCTACATCCACACAATCAAGGATCAACTACTCTACACCACACAGAATCCTGGATGAACTACTCTACATCCCACACAACCTATGATGAACTACTCTATATCCCACACAACCTATGATGAACTACTCTACATCCACACAATCAAGGATCAACTACTCTACACCACACAGAATCCTGGATGAACTACTCTACATCCACACAATCAAGGATCAACTACTCAACATCACACAGAATCCTGGATGAACCACTCTACACCACACAGAATCCTGGATGAACTACTCTACATCCACACAATCAAGGATCAACTACTCAACATCACACAAAATCCTGGATGAACTACTCTACACCACACAAAATCCTGGATGAACTACTCTACACCACACAGAATCCTAGGTGAACTACTCTACACCACACAGAATCCTAGGTGAACTACTCTACACCACACAGAATCCTGGATGAATCACAATCTGCTAATACAGACCATACCATGACTGACATCTTATTTCATGCCACACTGATCGGTGGAATTCCAGGACATGTTTGTTTAATTGAGGTTTAACTTCCCTTTTAACAGTATTTCAGCCATATGACAATGGTGTCTCCATCTAGCAGGCTGGATCCAATGCAAAAAAACACTGTATTTACACCATGTCAAAGACTCCAGGCATAATGCCCCACCCAATCACACCATCCTAATAGCAAGCCAATCAGTAACTGGCATGACCGTTTCTGCGGCCTAGTGGTTAGAGCAGTCGCCTTCAGTCACGACTCCTGGGATTTTGTTGCCTCCTTAGCATTCTGCGGAGAGAGTTTGAGCAAGGAAACAACACTGGTTGGAATGGTGTTGGTATAACGTGACTGGATTCGGTGTCATGTATGGTGTTTTTGGCATGATACTGCAGTGGCAGCAGCACTTTGGCGGCATGCACTCGCCCTGACACAAGAAGACACAGTACATGTACATATACAAAATTCATCATCACATCACTGAAAAATTGCTAAGTATGAATAAAACCCATCCATGCATACATACATGTACCTGTACTTTGTTTATTTGTCTTATGCTAAGTGCCAAGTGAAGTAGATAATGGTCATATAGTGTACTGAAGTTACTGTACTCACCTAAAATGAAACGTGCCTTCTCTCTGGCCAAACCCACTGCCAGGTACAACACAGACACCAGTCTCTTCTAACAGCTGGAAACAGTACAGGGCATCAGGGGACATACCTGAGGACTGAGGACAAAGGGGAAGATGATTAGAGGTGGAGGTCTATAATACCTGTCTCTTCTAACAGCTGGAAAAAGTACAGGGCATCTGGGGACCAGACTGAGGACTGGGGGGTCTACAATACCTGTCTCGTTCAGCAGCTGGAAAAAGTACAGGGCATTTGGTGACCAGACTGAGGACTGGGGGTCTATAATACCTGTCTCGTCTAACAGCTGCAAACAGTACAGGGCATCTGGGGACATACCTGAGGACTGTGGGTCTACAATACCTGTTTCGTCTAACAGCTGGAAACAGTACAGGGCATCTGGGGACATACCTGAGGGCTGTGGGTCTACAATACCTGTTTCGTCTAACAGCTGGAAACAGTACAGGGCATCTGGGGGCCAGGCTGAGGACTGTGGGTCTATAATACCTGTCTCTTCTAACAGCTGCAAACAGTACAGGGCATCTAGGGACCAGACTGAGGACTGGGGGTCTATAATACCTGTCTCATCTAACAGCTGCAAACAGTACAGGGCATCTGGGGACCAGACTGAGGACTGGGGGTCTACAATAACTGTCTCGCCTAACAGCTGGAAACAGTACAGGGCATCTGGGGACCAGACTGGGGGTCTATAATACCTGTCTCGTCTAACAGCTGGAAACAGTACAGGGCATCTGGGGACATACCTGAGGGCTGTGGGTCTACAATACCTGTTTCGTCTAACAGCTGGAAACAGTACAGGGCATCTGGGGGCCAGGCTGAGGACTGTGGGTCTATAATACCTGTCTCGTCTAACAGCTGGAAACAGTACAGGGCATCTAGGGACCAGACTGAGGACTGGGGGTCTATAATACCTGTCTCATCTAACAGCTGCAAACAGTACAGGACATCTGGGGACCAGACTGAGGACTGGGGGTCTACAATAACTGTCTCGCCTAACAGCTGGAAACAGTACAGGGCATCTGGGGACCAGTCTGAGGATTGGGGGTCTATAATACCTGTCTCGTCTAACAGTTGGAAACAGTACAGGGCATCTGGGGACCAGGCTGAGGATTGGGGTCTACAATACCTGTCTCGCCTAACAGCTAGAAACAGTACAGGGCATCTGGGGACCAGATTGAGGACTGGGGGTCTATAATACCTGTCTCGTCTAACAGCTGGAAACAGTACAGGGCATTTGAGGAATATCTGTCTCGCCTAACAGCTGCAAACAGTACAGGGCACGTGGGGACCAGATTGAGGACTGGGGGTCTACAATACCTGTCTTGTCTAACAGCTGCAAACAGTACAGGGCATCTGAGGATCAGACTGAGGACTGGGGGTCTATAGTACCTGTCTCGTCTAACAGCTAGAAACAGTACAGGGCATCTGGGGACCAGACTGAGGACTGGGGGTCTACAATACCTGTCTCGCCTAACAGCTGGAAACAGTACAGGGCATCTGGGGACCAGACTGAGGACTGGGGGTCTACAATACCTGTCTCATCTAACAGCTGGAAACAGTACAGGGCATCTGGGGACCAGACTGAGGACTGGGGGTCCATAATATCTGTCTCGTCTAACAGCTGGAAACAGTACAGGTCATCTGGGAACCAGACTGAGGACTGGGGGTCTATAATACCTGTCTTGTCTAACAGCTGGAAACAGTACAGGGCATCTGGGGACCAGACTGAGGACTGGGGGTCTATAATACCTGTCTTGTCTAACAGCTGCAAACAGTACAGGGCATCTGGGGACCAGGCTGAGGACTGGGGGTCTATAATACCTGTCTCCTCTAAAAGCCTCTAAACTGAGGGGTGCTAAGGCACTGATTGGATAATACTCCAACACAGATATTACAGGTTGTTGATACACTGCACTGTTTGCCTGCTACAGCCTAGTGAGAGCACTTGCGCCTTGGACTGACCAAGCCAGGCCGCTCTAATCTACTGTGACAACAAAGAGCAGCTTCTGCAGTGTCGGTAACATACATTGAACACTGTGAAGCCTCATGGTCATGCCTCCATCTATTCTATCTCCATGATAAAAAATAAAACAATACTGTGACTTCATTTCCACCATCAACAACTCCAAAAAATGTTGTCATGCTCTTTAGATTTTTTTGGTATCAAGAAGAGAAAAATGCAAGCTGCATAAGGTGGTAAAGTATGGCAGTGCCTAAAAGTTATGGGATATACATGTATATATTTTTAGTGGTTGAAATTTATAAATTTAGCACATACATGTAAATAGTAAGAAAAATGAATGTGCTCATGAAACATTGTTTTGTCTACTATACTGCTTAAAACTCACAGTTGTACATGGATTCAACAACAATAACAATAAAGACAAGGCATCACCATGTAAATGAAAAAGGTTTCACAAGCTTTAGATGCACATGTTGGGGTAATTATCAAGTCACTTGATACTGATCAATGCATGTGGACCGAAAGCTTGTGAAACCTTTAACATTTTTGTGGCGATGGCTTCACTTCGTTATTATTATTGATCTGTCAGTCAACTGGGTGGTCAAATTTCAGACATCCTATCATCTGGGGTATGATGTAGCTATTGCATGTTAGCACCTGTTTAAAGTAACCTTGACTGTGTTTTCCATGTCTGTATCCACTTACCTTTGCCTCAGCGATAGCCTTCTCTGGAATCTCTACCCTGGGGAATGCGTACATGGCCCCCTGGACCACATTACAGCTCAAACCCTCAATAGCATTGAAGGTCTCTGTCACCATTTTTGCCTTCTGAGCTAACAGCCCCAAAACATTATTCTTTTCCTGATAAAAAAACAAAACAAGACAAAACAATACAAAAACAGTTATTAAACTTGTGTGTGATTTTGGCATGAAGTGATAACACATCTGGGGACTGTTCAGATTTGCACCAGATCAGATTTTGTGTCCAGTTAAAAATAAGCTACACACAAAGAAAATAATTGAAAAATGTACCACAATCATCACCATATATTTAATCCGTTAACTTTCAGTTCCAAATCAAAAACCCTTGCAGCTGACCTTGAATTTGATGTAGAATTTGGCTTACTTTTATGAACAGCTCATAGGATGGTTCTCCTTCCACAGGGGGGTTGACCACTGTGTCCATACAGGCCTACAAACAGATGTATCATATCACCAGAACAACATGATTGATTTTGGACTTGGGTTTGAACGTTACAGGTATCAAATGATTTTTGTAAATGTAGGAACAGTATAGGAAAGTACATATAGCAAATTTCATACATCCTTTTTGTAGCTATATGTTGTATATTTCATACAAATGATTTCTGTAGGAAACATATTTCATTCAAATGCTTTCTGCAGGTAGTATATTTCATACAAATGATTTCTGCAGGTAGTATATTTCATACAAATGATTTCTGTAGGTAGTATATTTCATACAAATGATTTCTTTAGGTAGTATATTTCACACAAATGATTTCTTTAGGTAGTATATTTCATACAAATGATTTCTGTAGATAGCATATTTCATACCAATGATTTCTGTAGATAGCATATTTCATACCAATGATTTCTGCACGTAGTATATTTCATACAAATGATTTCTGTAGGTAGCATATTTCATACAAATGATTTACTAAAGGATTAGTGAGCAGATTCATCATTTATTCATAATTATTTACCCCTCTATATATTGTTAAACTGAGTGCCAAAAATATTGAAAAAAGGTACAGTAATCAGAGTAATATTCCACCTAAAATCATTAGATAACGAGGCTGGTTTGATGCATTTTTTTTTGCCAACACTTGGTAGTTTCTGCCAAATTATATCATTCAAGTCAGTGTTAAAAACAGCTACAAGAGTGACAACAAGCAAATTGAATTTCTCCACGAAATGATTTGCTGTTCACTTTACTGTTGTAAAAACAGGTCGTTGAAGAAACCTGGAGTTAGTTTCTTCAAGTTTCCAGACGATTTGGCCCTATTTATCTTTGGCTGTTATATTTATTCATTTGATTGGTGTTTTACGCTGCACTCACAAGTATTTCACTTATACGACCGTGGCCAGCATTGCGGTGGGAGGAAACCGGGCAGAGCCTGGGGGAAACCTACGACCATCTGTAGCTTGTTGGCAGACCTCACCACGTCCGGAGAGGAGGCCAGCATGAACTCACAGCAACTGCATTGGTGAGAGACTTCTGGGTCATTAGGCTGTGCTAGTGTGCTAACCAAGTAAGCCACAGAGGACCCTTGGCCCACATGAAGGAACCGACTTACAGCACAAGACAGAAGGATATTGGACTCACCAAAACAGCCATACCTTCACAGCTGAAAGCTGCGAGACAAATACAAATAAACTCCACAATGGCATATGCACACTCTGGTTATAAAATACTATTGACCGAACTGAAAACTGATAAATGCACATGTAGCAAATCTATATACTCTAATAGGCTGTATGGCCCTATAGGTATAGGCTGTTCAGAATGCTGGACGGTGGACGGCTTGGGATCAGCCAGGGCAGTAGATCTATTGTTGGTGGATTTAAAGTCATTATTGAGTTTCTCAGAATCCCTCCTGGTAACATGCTGTTTAAACAGGTTATAAACTTTATAATTTTGACCAGGAGTTAAATCAGGACACTAATCCTTGAAGTTTTGTCTAAACTTCAGACAACAAATGAACAAAATGTTATGCGGAGCACAGGTAAATGTTTCCATTAGGCCATCCTTACAATACAACTTTGTTGAGGGTTTTCAATTGCTCACTGCTCACCTGTCCTATAACTGAAGGGCAGAGTTTGGCAGACACAGATTTGGAAAGTTGGTATTTGACATCTGGATCTAGATTGATGACTTCTGTGTAGCCACCACGGAACCCACATCTATGCAAAGACAAAACACAGTCATCTATAACAACTGGAACTTGTACAATTTTAATCCAATAATATATTTCCTATCTTATTAGGCATTCACAATCTTAGATTTACAGCACTGATTGGTATGCGCCTTAATTACTCAATGCTAATTAATTACTAAATTTGGCAAAGTAGCACAAAGGTTGTTTCAAGACAAAACTGAGAAGATTTTCAAAATTTTATGGCCATATGATGCAAAGGAAGCCATATGCTAATCACTGTCACGACACGTTTTTGCAATTTTTGCAAAAACTTTTTAACAAAAAAAAAAACAAAACAAAAAAGCCAAAACAGTTTTCAGAATAAAATTCTTCCAAGGCAAT
Source organism: Liolophura sinensis (assembly GCF_032854445.1). Lineage (NCBI taxonomy): Eukaryota > Metazoa > Mollusca > Polyplacophora > Chitonida > Chitonidae > Liolophura > Liolophura sinensis. The sequence goes on along the minus strand of NC_088303.1, from coordinate 7,757,647 downwards.
TAATGTGTCTGCCTCTTTAGATGTATTTACTGGATTGTTGTTTTAATACTACCATATCCCAAAACCCCTTCTTCATAACAGTCGTCCGTTACAACCTTTAACAGTTGCACATTTACACCAAACATGTTTTAATTACTAGTTTAGGCTACATTCTTCCTTGCCATGCCAGAAGAGATACTTAGTAGGATAGGTGTGTTAACGGCCAAGACAACACAGCAGAAAAACAGCTGAGTGTAAAAAGAATTACTTGAAACGTGTGGGCATTGCTCGAGACTCTGACAATCCCAATCCCACAAAAACGTGAAACATGTGGGCATTGCTCGAGACTCTGACAATTCCACTCCCACATAAACATGAAACATGTGGGCATTGCTCGAGACTCTGACAATTCCACTCTCACATAAACATGAAACATGTGGACATTGCTTGAGACTCTGACAATTCCACTCTCACATAAACATGAAACATGTGGGCATTGCTCGAGACTCTGACAATTCCACTCCCACATAAACATGAAACATGTGGGCATTGCTCCAGACTCTGACAATCCCACTCCCACATAAACATGAAACGCGGGCATTGCTCCAGACTCTGACAATCCCAATCCCACATAAACATGAAACATGTGGGCATTGCTCCAGACTCTGACAATCCCACTCCCACATAAACAGGAAACATGTGGGCATTGCTCCAGACTCTGACAATTCCACTCTCACATAAACATGAAACATGTGATCACTGTTCGAGACTCTGACAACCCCAATCCCACATAAACATGAAACATGTGGGCATTGATTGACATTCTGGCAATTCCACTCCCACATAAACATGAAACATGTGGGCATTGCTTGAGACTCTGACAATTCCACTCCCACATAAACATGAAACATGTGGGCATTGCTCCAGACTCTGACAATCCCACTCCCACATAAACATGAAACGCGGGCATTGCTCCAGACTCTGACAATCCCAATCCCACATAAACATGAAACATGTGGGCATTGCTCCAGACTCTGACAATTCCACTCCCACATAAACATGAAACATGTGGGCATTGCTCCAGACTCTGACAATCCCACTCCCACATAAACATGAAACGCGGGCATTGCTCCAGACTCTGACAATCCCAATCCCACATAAACATGAAACATGTGGGCATTGCTCCAGACTCTGACAATCCCACTCCCACATAAACAGGAAACATGTGGGCATTGCTCCAGACTCTGACAATTCCACTCTCACATAAACATGAAACATGTGATCACTGTTCGAGACTCTGACAATCCCAATCCCACATAAACATGAAACATGTGGGCACTGATTGAGATTCTGGCAATTCCACTTCCACATAAACATGAAACATGTGGGCATTGCTTGAGATTCTGGCAATTCCACTCCCATATAAACATGAAACATGTGGGCATTGCTCGAGACGCTGGCACTTCCACTCCCTCATAAACATGAAACATGTGGGTGTTGCTCGAGACTCTAGCAATTCCACTCCCGCATCAACAAATATCCTACAAATGTACATCTTATGCTCACAATATGTTCCTTTGAGAAACACATGCACACTACATGTATGTATTATTCAAGTCTGTTACAGGTTTGTGTTACAGCAGTGCCATCGGTTGACAGTCTCACTGTCTGCTCCGCTGGTATAAACTACACACTGTAGATTCAGCTGAACAGCATGCTCTGCGATCTAGCACCTGTTGCCAGGTAAGGTTATAGGCAGGGTAACGTGTGGAAAACTGTAAACTTCTCAACACTCCCACATGTAAATAAGTTCAAGTCAAACATACACTGTAGCTGTGACAACCCTGTCATTCCACCAAGCACAGAGAACTTCATTATGGTGAATGGCCCACATTAATAGATGGGAGACCCATCTTAAAAGACAAGGTATTAAAAATGGGATTTACAGACTGACATAGTCAGAATGGCTGACTCTTAGGCTGGCTTAGTCGCACTAAAAATTAGCAATCCAATAATGCTGAACATAGTATTAACAAATCAAATACACAGCCAAGCCTCAGATATGCCCACAAAAACTTGACAGCACCGTGCGTCCATCTCAGCAATAGCCCACAGTCAATATAGTCAATGTAGAACCTTGCCAGCAATGCTGGTACCATTTACCATGGGGTCAGCAGGATACGGTTTAGTACCACACAGTACCACACATGTACACTACATGGAATTTATTGGTAATCAACTGCACGGTACAGTAAGAAGACTTCTTCAACATGTGTGTAGTGCCAGTACCGTTCAGTTACCAGGCAGGACTAGGCAGGACCAGGCAGGACTAGGGAGGAATGGGCAGGACTAGGGAGGACTAGGCAGGACTAAGGAGGACTAGGCAGGCCTAGGGAGGACCAGGCATACTAGGCTGGATTAGGGAGGATTAAGGAGGACTAGGGAAAATTAAGCAGGACCAGGAAAGATTAGGAAGGACTAGGCAGGACTAAGCAGGACTAGCGAGGATTAGGGAGGACTAGGCAGGATTAGGCAGGACCAGGCAAGATTAGGGAGGACTAGGCAGGATTAGGGAGGACTAGGGAGGATTAGGGAAGACTAGGCAGGATTAGGGAGGACTAGGGAGGACCAGGGAGGACCAGGGAGGACTAGGCAGCATGTACAGTTGAACAGACTACATATTTGTGGACAGGTTTATGATATGTGTAACTTACTCTCCCATATATCCCTTGGATGTTGACATGAAGGAGGCCAGCTCCATGTCCTGATACTCTGCACCCATCTCTCTCAGCACCTTTTTGAACGAGTGGAACTCACTTCCTTCAGCATACACGTTATGCTGATAAACCTGCGGGAACAGTAATAATATCACTATAGAACCTTTTAGTTTTGGGATGGTGATCAGGAGAAGGATTGTGGCAGAAATCTGGCTGAAACCACAGCCTTTTGGGGTGTCAAGCCTTAATTTTGATGTCCATGTATGATGCAACTGTTCCCGTGAGATTCTTCGAGGACATCTGCATGCATACTTTGTTCATGCTAAGTGTAAATGTGTTCCTCCAAACAAAGAACTACACAGAAAATGTTTTTATAGCAAAAAACAAATCACTACAAAGCATATTCTGGGGGACTAAATGAAACCCAATACTTCTGCACTGACTAGAGGAGTCACTCTATAGTCTGGAGATGCTCCAACCTGGGAATCAGGCACATGTATTCTAATAGTAAACAAAATCTGACATCTGCACCTTTGCACTCTTCTGGACAGTCAAACACTCCAAAATATACATGTTCCAAGATCTGCATGTACCTCATCTGCTAAAATGAATAGATCTTCCTCCTTGGCAAAGCGTATGATTCCTTCAATGTTCTCTCTTGTCAAAACTTGTCCTGGAACACAAGCACATCACATGATGTACTTTATACAACTGATAATCTCTTAGTGAATACACAGTAAATGCAGTATATAGTACAGACAGAAGAGTCAAATCACTCATACTTAAATTACACTTCACCAATGAAAACCTTAATATAGGTTTATATAGTGCAGCCTTGCAGTTTTGAAGCAAATCTCAATGCACAAACAGTTATCTGATGTCAATCTGTAAGTACTACAGTAATCTATAACATAATATGAAATACAGCACAAACAGTGTACTGTACATGTACGAACATGAAAAATCTTATTTCTATTTCACTGGTTTCTTTATTACAATTAAGGTACTCAAATCACCACAAATCATATGTCTGCATATACACTTAAATGGTTTAACTCTAAGTTCTATCTTGCTTTGGTATAAACATTATCAGTATATCTGCTTAATAAACAAATCAGTGTACAGCCGAGAGAAAGAGAGAGAGAGAGACAAAGACAGAGAGAGAGAGACAAAGACAGAGAGAGAGACAGAGACAGAGAGCAGCAGCAACTAGATCTGACTTTATATACATGTAATATAGATGAAAATCCATACTGCAGAGCCTGGCCACTGTACAATACATCTACATTCATTACAGTGCATTTTCAGTCAAAATAAAATAAGATGATTTTAGGATACATTTCCATTTGTGTTCTTGGTAATGATTGAATGAATTTGACTCTTCAATTATCTTTCTCTTCGCTACACAATATGAGATTCTTGGCAAAAAACCTATATTTGCTATTCAAATTAATTTTATATTTATTTACCAAGAATACATGTATGTAGCTAGAATTATTGCATCTCTGTTAAAATATATTACCCTTACCTGTACTATTTTTAGTGTTGAAATGTTAGAAAATATCGTAATGAGACCGCTTTATAGATTTTATGAACTTTTTAACAATTTTGAATGGTAACACATTCACAGATGAGCCTGATATTTTGTGAAAAGTAATTATAAGTGCTCTTCTAAAACAACACAAAAAAATCTTCTATGTCTTCTTTGAGCCTTGTTTGTACAGTTGAATTTGTTTCATCCAATCCTTGAGTGAAAAGTATTTTTCATATGCCACCTTCACATGGCCCACTTCACCAGTTGATAGAAACTGAACCTTGTGAACGTGACTGTAAGTCTAAGCTTCTCACCTGTGGGGTTCCCTGGATTAATGACAACTATAGCCCGAGGTTTACACTCTGGTCGTGCAGCACTGATAGACCGCTTTAACTCATCAATGTCTAGTGCCCAGCCATTGTCCTCATCCAGGTAATAGTTTACCTGTAAACAAATATCTGGCTTTATACAGGCTGATAAACAGATACACAGATGCTGAGTCTACATATATGTACCCATGTCTGATATTACACACACACTTCCTCTTCACTTCACCTAAAGTTTGGTATGTAAAAATGCACTTTCAGACGAACATTAAGGCCCTTGCACAATAACCCTTTAAACCCAACACTTTTTGTGAAGAAGAAATTAATCAAACTCTACAAAAACTGTTAAGTGGTCCTAAAAGAGGTCAAGGCTACATCTCTGTGTTTATACCCATACATGTACAGGAACAGATACTACAGAACTAATGACTACAGGACAAATGCCACAGATACTACAGGACTAATGCCACAGATACTACAGGACTAATGACACAGATACCACAGGACTAATGTCACAGATACTTCAGGACTAATGACACAGATACTACAGGACTAATGCCACAGATACTTCAGGACTAATGACACAGATACTACAGGACTAATGCCACAGATACCACAGGACTAATGTCACAGATACTTCAGGACTAATGACACAGATACTACAGGACTAATGACACAGATACCACAGGACTAATGTCACAGATACTACAGGACAAATGCCACAGATACTACAGGACTAATGACACAGATACTACAGGACTAATGCCACAGATACCACAGGACTAATGTCACAGATACTTCAGGACTAATGCCACAGATACTACAGGACTAATGCCACAGATACTACAGGACTAATGACACAGATAACACAGGACTAATGTCACAGATACTACAGGACTAATGACACAGATACTACAGGACTAATGACACAGATACTACAGGACTAATGCCACATATACTACAGGACTAATGTCACAGATACTACAGGACAAATGCCACAGATACTACAGGACTAATGACACAGATACTACAGGACTAATGCCACAGATACTACAGGACTAAAGTCACATATACTTCAGGACTAATGACACAGATACTACAGGACTAATGCCACAGATACTACAGGACTAATGACACAGATACCACAGGACTAATGACACAGATACTACAGGACTAATGACTACAGGACAAATGCCACAGATACTACAGGACTAATGCCACAGATACTACAGGACTAATGACACAGATACCAAAGGACTAATGCCACAGATACCACAGTACTAATGACACAGATACTACAGGACTAATGCCACAGGTACTTCAGGACTAATGACACAGATACTACAGGACTAATGACACAGATACTTCAGGACTAATGTCACAGATACTTCAGGACTAATGACACAGATACTACAGGACTAATGACACAGATACTACAGGACTAATGACACAGATACTAAAGGACTAATGACACAGATACTACAGGACTAATGACTACAGGACAAATGCCACAGATACTACAGGACTAATGACACAGATACCACAGGACTAATGTCACAGATAACACAGGACTAATGTCACAGATACTACAGGACTAATGACACAGATACTTCAGGACTAATGACACAGATACTACAGGACTAATGACACATATACTACAGGACTAATGTCACAGATACTACAGGACAAATGCCACAGATACTACAGGACTAATGACACAGATACTACAGGACTAATGCCACAGATACTACAGGACTAATGTCACATATACTTCAGGACTAATGACACAGATACTACAGGACTAATGCCACAGATACTACAGGACTAATGACACAGATACCACAGGACTAATGACACAGATACTACAGGACTAATGACTACAGGACAAATGCCACAGATACTACAGGACTAATGCCACAGATACTACAGGACTAATGACACAGATACCACAGGACTAATGCCACAGATACCACAGTACTAATGACACAGATACTACAGGACTAATGCCACAGGTACTTCAGGACTAATGACACAGATACTACAGGACTAATGACACAGATACTTCAGGACTAATGTCACAGATACTTCAGGACTAATGACACAGATACTACAGGACTAATGACACAGATACTACAGGACTAATGACACAGATACTAAAGGACTAATGACACAGATACTACAGGACTAATGACTACAGGACAAATGCCACAGATACTACAGGACTAATGACACAGATACCACAGGACTAATGTCACAGATACTTCAGGACTAATGACACAGATACTACAGGACTAATGCCACAGATACCACAGGACTAATGTCACAGATACTTCAGGACTAATGACACAGATACTACAGGACTAATGCCACAGATACCACAGGACTAATGACACAGATACTACAGGACTAATGATACAGATACCACAGGACTAATGTCACAGATACTTCAGGACTAATGACACAGATACTACAGGACTAATGACACAGATACTACAGGACTAATGACACAGATACCACAGGACTAATGTCACAGATACTTCAGGACTAATGACACAGATACTACAGGACTAATGACAAGATACTACAGGACTAATGACACAGATACTACAGGACTAATGCCACAGATACCACAGGACTAATGTCAAATATACTACAGGACTAATGCCACAGATACTACAGGACTAATGTCACAGATACTTCAGGACTAATGACACAGATACTACAGGACTAATGACACAGATAATACAGGACTAATGACACAGATAATACAGGACTAATGACACAGATACTACAGGACTAATGACACAGATACTACAGAACTAATGACACATATAATACAGGACCAATGACACAGACACTACAGGACTAATGCGACAGAAAATACAGGACCAATGGCACAGATACTACAGGACTAATGACACAGACAATACAGGTATTCATTATTTATTTATTTGATTGGTTTTTTACGCCGTATTCAAGAATATTTCACTTATACGACGGCGGCCAGCAATATGGTGGGAGGAAACCGGGCAGAGCCAGGTGGAAACCCACAACCATCCGCAGGTTGCTGGCAGACTTTCCCACTTACGGCCGGAGAGGAAGCCAGCATGACTTGAACTCACAGCGACTGCACTGGTTAGAGGCTTCTGGGTCATTATGCTGCGCTAGTGCGCTAACCGACTGAGCCACCAGACAATACAGGACTAATGACACAGATACTACAGACACAGATACTATACTGAAAGTCTTTCTCTGTAATAGGCTACACAAATCTAAATTTTTATTTTACAGGCAGAGCAAATGTTCTTCCAGTGTCCTAAAAGAATACAAAAAAAAAAAAAAATGAAAAATCACCTAATTTGAAGGAAATGTCGACTGTCCCAAACTCTTTCCGGTTAAAGACATACTTATGCGAAACTTTAAGGATACTGCCTCATGAGAAATGATTGTGGATATTAAACTCAGCAAAGGAATTGAATTCAAGCGCTCAACCACAATGGTCAAAAGCTATCAATCTTAAATGAAAAACAGACTCGACATAGCAAACCTGAGTGTGTGTCCGCCCCGCCCCACCAACTCCAGCCATTTTGGCACCTACAACTTACCGGATATGCATTGTACTCTGCAATGGTGGCTGTGTAGAGAGGGTATTGTGGGATAGGTATCATAACTCCTGCCCGCTCCTTACCTCCCTTGCCAGTCATCAACAGTTTCATTATACTCTGAAATCAAACAAGGCAGAGAGAAAAAGATGAGGGAACATATCCAATACGGGTAGCAATGAACTTAATCATATAAGACAGACAGAAACAGATCTGTGAGCATATCCAGAAGAGGTAGCAGTAAACTGAATCATACAAGACAAGACATAAAGATGAGGGAACATATTCAATACAGGTAGCAGTAAACTGAATCATACAAGACAAGACATAAAGATGAGGGAACATATTCAATATAGGCAGCAGTAAACTGAATCATACCAGATAGACAGAAAACAATGAAACAAAAAAAAAAACATATGACAGAAGTTTTCGCTTATCTTCATGAAATTTCTGCTTGCTGTACCTGTATATCACATGCTTATCACTATATCTGATCCACTTACTGTAATGAGATCTCCACCTCTTGTGGACAGAAGGATGTTTGTGTACTTAGATGAGTACCCCTCATTCTAATAAGGTGTACTCGAGGTATACTTGAGAGGTGCATCTGAGATGTTGATTGTTGAGGTGTAGCATATCTGATGTGAGGTGTGTCAGAGCTACATGTGAGGTGACTGAAGGTGTATCTGACACTTGAGGTACTGCCAATTATGCACATTAATACCTCAAGTACACATACAGTATCTCAGGGGAGGTGTAGACCAGAAAGACCAGGTATACTTAGATGAACGACTGTCATATTTCTGTAATTAATTAGCTGCATAGTACAATTTCATACAATCTGTTCACACATAATACTACATGTAGGTGTACCTCTCTACCAGCTGCTTACCTTTATACCACAACCTCTTCACACATAATACCACATGTAGGTGTACCTCTTTACCAGCTGCCTTACCTTAATACCATCACTAGCTCCTGTGGAGAGGAAGATGTCTGTGTAGTTAGCAGGGTGGCCATCACGTTTCTCTATGTAATCAGCGACATCTCGTCTGATGACTTCAACACCGGCACTGTCACTGTATGCTCCTAAACACAACGCAATATATACACAGACTACATGTCAGTATCTCTACACTTCCATGAAATTTATCTTCTCTGTTAGAATAGTATAAGGTAAAATTATTACTCAATGAGAGTCTGATGTGTTTCACAATGAAACCTGGTTCCATTTTTACTACATGTACTAAAGTTCCATGCGAAACAGGGAATAGCTTCAACTCACATTTGTTGAAGGAATATATGATTATCGTAACTTGATAACTTGATGAAAGCCTGTCAGCCCTGCCTGTACACGCACAGGTATATTTATATTGTACAACCATGCCTGATGAAACAGCCTGTCAGCCCTGCCTGTACACGCATAGGTATATTTATGCTGTACAAGCATGCTTGATGAAACAGCCTGTCAGCCCTGCCTGTACACGTACAGGTACATTTATGTTGTACAACCATGCTAGATGAAACAGCCTGTCAGCCCTGCCTGTACACGCACAGGTACATTTATGTTGTACAACCATGCTGGATGAAACAGCCTGTCAGCCCTGCCTGTACACGCACAGGTACATTTATGTTGTACAACCATGCTGGATGTAACAGCCTGTCAGCCCTGCCTGTACACGCACAGGTACATTTATGTTGTGCAACCATGCTTGATGAAGCAGCCTGTCAGCCCTGCCTGTACACGCACAGGTACATTTATGTTGTACAACCATGCTAGATGAAACAGCCTGTCAGTCCTGCCTGTACACGTACAGGTACATTTATGTTGTACAACCATGCTTGATGAAACAGCCTGTCAGCCCTGCCTGTACACGCACAGGTACAATTATGTTGTGCAACCATGCTTGATGAAACAGCCTGTCAGCCCTGCCTGTACACGTACAGGTACATTTATGTTGTACAACCATGCTTGATGAAACAGCCTGTCAGCCCTGCCTGTACACGCACAGGTACATTTATGTTGTGCAACCATGCTTGATGAAGCAGCCTGTCAGCCCTGCCTGTACACGCACAGGTACATTTATGTTGTACAACCATGCTGGATGAAATAGCCTGTCAGCCCTGCCTGTACACGCACAGGTACATTTATGTTGTGCAACCATGCTTGATGAAACAGCCTGTCAGCCCTGCCTGTACTCGCACAGGTACATTTATGTTGTACAACCATGCTGGATGAAATAGCCTGTCAGCCCTGCCTGTACACGCACAGGTACATTTATGTTGTACAACCATGCTGGATGAAATAGCCTGTCAGCCCTGCCTGTACACGCACAGGTACATTTATGTTGCACAACCATGCTTGATGAAATAGCCTATCAGCCCTGCCTGTACACGCACAGGTACGTTTATGTTGTACAACCATGCTTGATGAAACAGCCTGTCAGCCCTGCCTGTACACGCACAGGTACATTTATGTTGTGCAATCATGCTTGATGAAGCAGCCTGTCAGCCCTGCCTGTACACGCACAGGTACAATTATGTTGTACAACCATGCTTGATGAAACAGCCTGTCAGCCCTGCCTGTACACGCACAGGTACATTTATGTTGTACAACCATGCTGGATGTAACAGCCTGTCAGCCCTGCCTGTACACGCACAGGTACATTTATGTTGTGCAACCATGCTTGATGAAGCAGCCTGTCAGCCCTGCCTGTACACGCACAGGTACATTTATGTTGTACAACCATGCTAGATGAAATAGCCTGTCAGCCCTGCCTGTACACGCACAGGTACATTTATGTTGTGCAACCATGCTTGATGAAACAGCCTGTCAGCCCTGCCTGTACACGCACAGGTACATTTATGTTGTACAACCATGCTAGATGAAATAGCCTGTCAGCCCTGCCTGTACACGCACAGGTACATTTATGTTGTACAACCATGCTGGATGAAATAGCCTGTCAGCCCTGCCTGTACACGCAGAGGTACATTTATGTTGCACAACCATGCTTGATGAAATAGCCTATCAGCCCTGCCTGTACACGCACAGGTACATTTATGTTGTACAACCATGCTTGATGAAACAGCCTGTCAGCCCTGCCTATATCCCCCCTTCTGATGAGCCATCAACCACAAACCCACAAACTATCTAACCGTAAAAATCACCTTCATGTAACTGCATACTGCTAACTATTCAATACTATCCAAAAAGCAAACACAGGAATAATGATCACATTCTGCTCATCCACTACATGATCCACCCAAACCCCACCTCTTCCTAACTCACCCACACTCTTCCCGCCACACCCATCCAGTATCCTCTGGGCCCTCTGTTTAGCATCTGTTGGAAAGTCTGATGTTTTTATCAACTCTGGATAAGCACATAATGTCACTACCTGAAACATTTGATGAAATAAACAACAGTACAATGAAAGCTCCTTACGCTCATCACAGAAATTAATATGCATGTTATCTTTTCAAATTATGATATCCCATCATCACATGTTGGGTAATACTTAAAAGATGTATTGGAATTCACAACTGTCCCCTTCTTGAATGATGTGTTTTCAAAAACTGACGGTAGATTAGGGAAAAAAATTGGACAAAGAATGTTTAGCCAGACACACTCCTACAAATATAGACCAGAAAGAAGCTTAATCGTATTCATTAACTATAAATGGTTAAATGGCATAATGAAAGTGAAAGTGAAACCGAGTCTCACCTGTCTGATGAAGGTCAGAGGCGTTTGTCCTGTTGCGTGACAGTCACCTATGTTTGCTCGTATCACCTCAAGGAATGGCTTTTTCTTGCCCTGGTACAGAATACATTTCTTCTAGTAAATACACGTACATGTGTTATAGAGTATATAAACGTATTTAATATACCCTAAATGACCTAAAATTTCACTGACAAAAGTGCATTTTTAGAGGGAAATAACTGTCAAAAAATAATATTTTTGGTGAAACTGACTATTTTCCAATAGAATATGATCCCATGTTCCCAGCTTAACACCTTTCTAAAGTCAATAGAACTCTCAGAATTAGGAATAATAAGCTTGATAGTCATGCACGAAATTTATGGGCTTTTACGGTAATCAATTGTCAGTTGAAATATACTGTAACTCGACGGATCTCATCTGTCATTTCCACAGGCTTATAAACTCAATGTTTCGGTGTTGATTAAACAACAAATAGTACCTGGAAACATAGCGGATCTGCCAACATTGATCTGACTTCATATATTTGTGATGTTTACAGATCAAACTTGTTTTTGCTAATTCCTGGGCTTCATAAATGTATGATTTTCTCTCTAAGGATGGGGCATAACTTCTTATGCTCTCAGAAAATGGACGAAGAAAAAAAAAAAAGCAAAAAGAAAATAAAATTTGTAAACCACTCCCAAATTTTGTCTTCATGAAAACTGGATTAATCTGATCCTTGGCAATTATAAAAAGTTGACATGGTATCATAACTAACATAAATTTACTTTATTTGTTTCAATGGTGCTTTATTCTGTAATCAAAAACTTTTTACTTCAGTCAGGTTTATGCATGGAGGAAACGCACCCAAAGCACCTGAACATGTGCCTAATACACCTCCTGACTAAGTCACAGCCATAACAGCAATAGTTGTATCCTGTTACATAGCCTCATCATGCTCATCGGTCATGGGCCTCACAGTCAAGGTAAGACAGCACATTATTTATCAGTGAGAGATCTCTTCACATATATAAATGATTATTAAGTATCAACAAGTTTAGGCAGCATTAACAAGTCTGTAGTGATTAATTTAAGCTACTTTTTTTTTTATTCCAGTGTAAAGATGCCTGACATCTACTCATTAAACACCAGTAAGCAGGTAAGCAGTGCTAACAGGACACACAATATATATGACAGGTATTATATCACTATGACACACATGCTGTTTCCCAAACTCCTCCCCCTAAAACCAATGTACAGGTATTATGTTACACAAACATGCGCTGAATAAAGCAAATTTTTTTCACATACAGATCACAAACTTCTGCACTCAACATGTGCATCAGGTCCTAGAGTTTGCCTTTGAGCCACCAAAGTTTCAACAACTGCAGTGTTACAGTACAAAGTAACATGTTATTTACAAATAAGTCGGGCATACATTGTATGGTCTGTGTACTTGAGACACACAAAGTGGATTTAGGGACACATCTTTATAAGTGGCTTTGTATAAGCAGACACTTATCAAAGCTATCTTAAGCCTCAGATTTATACTTAATTTTATAATCTTTCCATGCATGATAACAGATTATTGGTGCAAACATTCAGCACTCCTATGTTGCTGGTCTCTCCGCCGTGTGAATAAGGCTGGCTAACTCTATGAGCCTCAAGAATATTTTACTCATACATGTATAAGAAGCCAGGCTGTGTCATGGGTGGAGATGGGTGGAGAAACAGGAATGCCTGGAGTAATTAAACAATAGGAATTTCTGATTAACTCTCCATCATCCAAAACACAAAGTTTCACCTTTCACCTGAGCGATTTTAATGTTTATGCCATGTTGGTGGCAGGCAAGTGAACTTCATACGAGATCACCCAAACGTAGCTAGGACCACTGTTGACCATATTTCATCCAATTTGTTGTCTTCAGAAATATAAACCTTGATTGCACCATGACATCACATATAAATCATTGTGAAAATTGTGAAGTCTAATAACACAAGACATACATTTAAAGATGGTGAGTTCACTGACTGGCATCTAGGGAAGGAATGTCAAGCTGACCTGTACACAAAGCAAATATATGTGTATTTTTTACGCATGTCCTTACCTGTGGGTCACATTGTTGCATGAATAATACAATGATTTCTTTGTTCACCTCAAGGTAGCATCAAGGCATGTTGATTCTTTAGAAATAGGATCAATGACCTTGGTTTTATGCCAGATCATGGCATCTACTCATTTATGTATAGGCACAGATAAGTATAAGGTCTAACAGTTCCAACCGTAGTGCATCTGTCATTTGGGAAGGTTTATACAAATCTATTTTAGTAGGTTTTTTTTTTTACAAAGCTATTATTCACCAGAAGTACATATCGCTCGATCATGAGAAGTATATATGCTGATCCTGCTCATTTTTACATTGTGTTTTAAAGTAAACATAAAGTCAGCCACTATAGCAGAATTAATTAATAAGGTAGTATTCCAGAAATCTTCTAAAAATATTTTTAAAATTCTACACTGCTTATCAACAAAATAAATAACAATCAATCAGCAAACAAAGAGTCCTTTCAACTGTTCCTTTTTTCAAAGGGGGGCCGATGTTTCTTTTAACAGCTTCGTGTTTCAGCATACTCAATTAGCACCTCTCCTGAGGTGGTTTTCTTGACAGTTCACCTTGACAAGTTACTGCAGTCTCCTGCCCAACATGTATGCAATAAGGCATGGGCAGCCGTACTCAGTTCCCTGCTCATAAATGTGTGGTCTAAAACGTACCGTATACCCAGTGCTGAACTTCATCTTCTCAGCTTTCAAAACTGTATAGAATTTTTTACATGTTTTCTCTGATAACTACCTGCTCCCCCTATCATTTTTTTCTGTGTAAATATAGTGGCAAACTTGTTTAAAGTGTTCACTTAAAAGTAATTGAATAATTTACAAATTACATTTGAAATAGTTATTGCACAGATACCTGCCATGCTTATTTAGCCCTACCGTATCATTAATGCTTCAACCATTGTAACTAACTTTACATTTTGCCTTCATGAATTAATAAAGAGAAGATTCTTCCTACAGTATTTAAGCTTTATTAATGATCTTCTGAGGCTTGATGGCATTTTCCGGTGCGCAGCGCGTACTGATATTAAACTATATTCGCTACTTTAACAATTCGTAATTCACCCATGACATCTGTAGATTTTACAATGATGTTGTGTAAGCTGACAAACTTGGACACATACTTGTACATGTATATGTATGTACACAGATGTTCACCGGCAGGACACCGTCCCCAAACTTACACTGGCCAATTCCTTCTCAATTTCCCCGGCCCTGATGACGATGGGTCCCCTCACTGCATATTCCATGGTCTTCACATGAGGATTCATGTTGTCTATACTCAACACTTTACATCGCCGAGGCACACGACAGTTGACTTTGCTCACATTTTGTTGCAACCGAACCGTCGAAGAATCGTTTACTTTTGAAGCTAAACTGGACAATTTTCGTCTAAACATTTTGACAGGGAAAGGTTATGGTAGTGGAAACCTGATACAGTCGTTAAGTTTGTCACCAGTTAGACCTTACGATTAACTGCTACCTCGACACAACGGTGAAGGTCACGACAGCAATACAGAGAAACTTGCACTCCATCACAAAAAGTGGGCCTTAATCATCACGTGACTACATTGAAAGCGGCTCTCTCTCCCCCTGCCGCCAGATGTCGTCACGGTGTGATCTTACACGTCAGTTACCGTCACAACAGCTTGTGATGCAACAAAGTTCGAACTACAGGAACGCTAGCTGCTGAACATGTGTTGGGGCAAGTAGGCATTATATGTAAGAGTACATATTGTACATATTTTTTTTTTTTCTGTGGAAGTAATTCTTTTTTTGAGAACGATTTGGGTGATGATTAGGCATGTTGTGATGTTATCAACGTATCCATGGTTTGTAGTTTGGTGTATTTTATGAGTATGTCCTCATACACATGGCTTATCAATGATATATTATTTATATACACATAGTACCCACTTAGTCCATGCCAATGTGCATATTGTGTTTTTCTTCTCAAATACTTCCTTCTAAGAATTAGTTATTTTATTTATTATTTTTTAGGTAATGAGATGTTTTCAACGTGATCTACAGTTTGTTATTTTGTTTTCTTTTATTAAATTTATATATATATATAACCATGAGAACGATGTATTTTAAACAGCAGCTAAATGGCTTTCAATAAAACTGTTAACATTTTGAATTTATTCAGTTAATACTAAATTTAATAAAACAAAACACACACACACACACACACACATATATGATATTACCACATCATTGTAATTATTAGTGCAGAAATTCAAGTTTAGCCATTATATTATCCATTATATATTCAGCCAGTGCTATATCTTAGCTGATGTTGTACATTTCACTAAACTTTTGTGAAATTAATCACATATAAGGTGATATTTTTTCAAATAAAGAGTAATATCCCAAAGGGAATTTTTAAAGCATTTCAGTTGTGTTTTTTTTATCAATAGAAGCATTTAAGTTGCTTATGGTTTATCAACATGTTTCTGCATAATTGTGCCTCATCATGTGCCGAATAGGTGTACCATTACCATCTGCAGACCTGTTTTTTCTAACCTGGTTGGATATTTCCTTGAGACATCTTACCAAGTTCTTCAATTTAATAGCTAAACTGGCAGTTAAATTACTGAATTTTATTGTATCAAGTGTAACAATTGTTTTTATTCAGGATTCCCATTTTAATATATGGTGAAAATAATGGGACTGAGGGATATTTTTATTCACATGAGGTGGCACTGGTGCGAAGAAGTACCTTTAGCCATTGTCATGTCACAAATGCATAAAAGCGCAATGTCTGTGCAACGACTACTATATGTTACAAATTAAATTGTAACGTCATACTGTTTTCAGTGTTACATCATCATTATGACCTTGTCATGGAACATTTGATGTCAATAAAATAATTTCAAGGCCCTGCTGCCATGCCTTTGTCGAACACCCAGTGTAGTTAACTTTGCTTACTGGTATAAAACCTTAAACATTCTTACAGTACAGTTCTAAATTTATTTTATTGAACAAACATTTCATCATTTCAGCATATTTAAATTAACTAAGCATTTCATAATGAACTGCAGTCATCATAAAAAAAGCTATTATTAATATTATGTTGGTAATACATTGTAGATTGTTAATACCGGGTAAGCAATAATTTTTAGTAAAATGTAAAACATAAAATACATTACATCAGTAGTGGTGAAATGAAACCATTTCTTTTAATATAAATCACAAAATGCCCAATTCCTGTCTACCTATGTCCAAGCAGGTGTATGATGTTACTTAAATGTATGTACATTAGCTACGTATATATATATATATATACAGATGTGTATCCACCCATGTTAGTTTCATGTCCCTGTTTTACAGGATGTCTGTGTGAAGGACCACGGGTGCCACAAGAAGACAAGAATGGAAGGAGTGATTATGTGACCAGTAGGTTTCTTTTTACATGTAGATATGTCAAACATACATCCATATCCTTTGTAATGGTTTGACCACACAGCTAGTATTTAACTTGATCTATTCTTGTTGCAGGTTTATTTTGTTATCAAATGGCTTTTTTCATATCGCCCTTGTTACAGTTCCAAGATCTGTCATATTGGCCTGTGGCATGTTTCATTGACTCAAGGGAACCAATTAATATTACTGGTGAAGGACCAATAAATAGGCTGATGTGAAAACAGCAATTTAGTGACATTTTTATTCATCACCTGTGTATTTGATCAGGAAACAACAAAGCATGCTCACAAATATAGCACATGTGTTATTACAACTTGTATTTTGTAACCTACCAAACATGTCATGTGCCACAGCTGTTTGTTCAAAACTTCCATAAGATGTTTTAAGTTAACTAGAATGTATATATACATGTGTTCATACATGCAGCTTACATGTACTGATAGTGCTTTTAGGTTTTTTTGGTGCATTGTGAGCAGTACAAAGTTTTGTCAGAAAATGATGTATTTGACAGATTAATTTACATAATGGAAATAGTACCATTTGTCACACTTATCACAGCCAACTGATGGTGGTACATGAAATGTGACACAATGGACAAAGCCATTTATTGGTTGGTGTGCTTGTAGGGTGGTGTAAAACATGTAATTTACACTTTTGCAGAGTTATGGACAATTTCCATTGATTTGAATATTTGCTTACGTTACATTTAAAATTTTTATTTGGCTGGTGCTTTGAAAGAAAAGTACCACTGTTCTGTTTTGGTTCATGTGTGTCAGCAGAGCTTTCACCATGTGATTTACTCACCTTTGGTTTAAATTGAGAACTTTTGCGTACATCTCAGAAGTTGTGAGAACGTTGCCATTTGTAATATAACACCATTGTCTTCAAATTACCAAGAGCACAGCATGCCATTTGAAAGTTTGTTTGTAGTGATATTGTACATCATGATTTTGTCAGGAATTTTCTCAGAGGCATATGCAGTAGAGCTTTCGTAGTATCTGGAATAGATACTGTATGTCCAGCATGTCAACGATCTGGTGTGCTTTGTAGTATTGGTCTCTATGAGCCTGGCTACTTTCTGTGTGAAATGCTGTCATTGAAAGTTATGCCAAACCATCCATTATCAACCCATGTGTTATCAGTGATTACCCGTTTTGAATTATCTAAGCCAAGGCCGTCTTGTTTGAAGTTGATATTTTGATAAAGCATGTGTACTGCTGGTTAATGTTGCCTGAAATAGCAGCGTAATGTCAATTTTTGATGACATGATCTATACAGTTATTACTTTCCTCAAAAATTTGGGCTAGTTTGTGATGTGCTTTAAGTATTTTATCTTTAGCACATTTATTTCTTCAGGAAGGTTTTTGTGTGCTAATTGGAGGAACAAATTTAGGCTGCATGCAGGCACAGATTGTGAATCTGATTATTGCTGCTACTCCACACATACTACATGTTTGCATAGGATAATATAGGGCACAATTTGCACACATGCAATCGTGATTGCAGTGTATGTTCGAACATGTTTGATCATGACATTGAGCTATTTTTAGTGTATCCAGTTGTATTCCACTTTTAACAATTCCTCCGTAAACAAATTCAGAAAATTTGCAGGAATTTCTGTGCCTGAGAATCTGCATATACCACTTTATTTTGTTCTGGGAAGTAGGTAAAAAATACAAAACGATTACCAGTTTGATCGTGTGTTGTTTTGCCACAAGAATCACGTTTTACCAAAAAGCTTTAAATTAATCTGGCATTTTGGGGGGGGGGGGGGCGGTTAACTTCTGCTCGACTGATTGACTGACATCAGTTTGGAAAGATTCACGGAGTCACCAAATGGACATACAAACATACTACATCGTTAAATTGTGTATTTATTCTGCATGTTGTGGGGCTAATTAAGAAATTTGACAACCGAGATTCACCCGTGAGTGTAGCCAGATCCTCAGTATAGATTGAACGATTGATTATGCTAACTAATTTCTTCTCTGCTGAATTTGAAAGAATGTTTGCAAATTCATTTGACATATAGTTTCCGACAGAGGTGTTTGGGCATTAATTTTCTGAAAAGAACTGCATGTTTTCCATGTCTTGTCAGCTTGCCATGGATTGCTTTGTATATTATTTTTAATTTTATGCAGGTATATGATATCAGATGTACCAGCAGCACTTAGTAAATAATATAAAAATTATTATACATTCTGAATAAAATTGCATTATTAGTAAAAATAACATTGTCTTGTGTTTATGTCTGATTTATTCATTCTGATGCATGTTTTATGAGTTTGCTATATGAAGCAAATGACGCATACACTTGCTGGTGTATATGCACTACAGTGTGAGTGTGGAAATAGTTTATGTCCTACGAAGTTTCGTCGAGTGTTAGAAGTAAATTTTTATTTCTGATGGCGAATTTTGCTCACTCAGTGAGCAAAATATGTTTTTTTATAAATGGTTGTTGGTTAGTTTCGATGGGGAAAATGGATACATTAAAACCAAATGTACCGGTTGGGTTTAATTTTAGTAGGGGTGTGCAAGAAATTGCCCTTCGGAAGACAATGATAACCGCTTTGTCGTCAAGGAAAGGACGCTTCCGTGTGAGGGTTAATGAGATAGTTACGATATCTAATGGCAGGGGGACATAACCGCGCATTTGTCAGCCTGTTGCAATGTAGTCACGTGATGATTAAGGCCCACTTTTTCGTGGTGGAGTGCAAGTTTCTCTTGATTGCAAACGCTGTTGACAGTTGAAAACACCGGAAGTTGTTACCGGGAGTACCAGTCTCATGCTACACACTCGTCCATTTCCAATCGTTTCGATCCCACTGAAACTGCTGTGCGCACGTCAACCACGAGCGTCTGGTGCATGACAGTGCTATTCGGAGCAGGTTGAACAAGACGAAGAGAGGAGATAAAGGTGACTGAACGAAATTCGACGTGTCCTAGTCCCATTTTATGAGAATAATTACATGTATAGGCCTACCGGTACATAGTTTTTATGCCCTATTTGTTGTTGTACATGTAGATGCGCAGTAGGCCTAAGGTGCCTGTACGTAGGCATGCTGATAACTGATTTTGTATAATGATATATGTCTATGACAGTGACATATAATCAAATGTCGTCGTCGTCGTCATATGACTGAAAAATTGTTGAGCACGTCGTTAAACCCCAAACACTCACTCAAATGTCGGCGCGTACGTAGTCAACCGTGCATTAAACATCAACAACCGTGCAATATATATCACCGTACAATACATGTACCAAAATTGCAATAAAAATGTAACATTACAGAACTTTTGTGAAGTATCGCTTCACAGTTGAAGGATATTCTGGTATGTAGGTAGGCCTATCTCTCCTTTATAATTACAGACATGAATATGAATAACGACGGAGACCATTATCTAATGACTGTGGTTCTTCTTCAGTAATTGTTTTCTGTGACTAAAGGCGGTGAGGTAGTCGAGGATTTTTTTCTAAAATAAATGCATATTTAAAACATGAAATGAATGAATTTATAGACAGCTAAGGTAGGCGTGTCGATCGGATTGTCTGACACACTCCGTACCAGCCTTGGTCTTTACAAATTCACCTCCCTTAAGATGACCCCTATATATAATTGAAATGATTGATGTGTGGTGTATAATAAGTAAAATTGGGCAATAACCGGGCGCATTCATTCAGTAACCTATACATATTGATCGTGATTTTGCAGATAATATATTATTTCACACAAGATCCTCAGTATCAAGTGTCTATTTTAGTAACACTGCTACAGTGACCAGGCTTTCTGGACAGAGTACAGACGTGAACTGTCAC
The DNA here is from genome assembly GCF_032854445.1 of Liolophura sinensis. Lineage (NCBI taxonomy): Eukaryota > Metazoa > Mollusca > Polyplacophora > Chitonida > Chitonidae > Liolophura > Liolophura sinensis. The sequence continues at coordinate 7,736,433 of NC_088303.1, read as the reverse complement.
ACAATGCCGGAACTATCACAAAACGCCGTGGCATATATTTATCTTTTCATGTATCACATATATATATATATATATATATATATATATATATATATATATATATATATATATATATATATAAATGATAAAATCAGGTCGACACCAGTTTTCATGTCTTCCACAGTATATTATTTAGGGCTGGGGCAGTAATATGCTGCCAGACATAAAAGTTTTCAGTCACAAAAAAAAAACAAAAACAAAAACGGGCAGCAGGTTGCCATGTGAAGTCACACACAGGTATGACTGCAACGTCGATCTGTTGCTGGTTTCCTCATTAATATCGTGTCCACCTTGATTGGCGAAATAATCTGTAGTGCCTACACACGTTGCATGCTGTTGATCAGTGGGCGGAATTCTCCAATCGCCCCCTATCCTTAAGGAAGGGAACTCTCACGACACAATAAAGGTTATTCCCGTTTCATATAGCATTTGGCTAAGTTACATGAACAGGCACACCAACCACCCTTGCAACGCGCGATGGCTGTAGATTGGCTTCGCATTATTGGCTTATGCATGGGGTATTTATTTGATGGTATTGTACACCATACTCCGGAAGAATATTTCACTTATTATGCATGAGGTATAGGAATCCGTTCTGCAAAAGAACAACTTATATTAAACACCGTTCACTCAAATCGGAGCCAAATTTCCTTAAGTTGCAGGACAGTTTTTTAGTTCTTGGACTGATTTTTTAAAGTTCAGTGACATATTCGGAATAAATCTTTAAAAAAAAATTGATCTAAATTGACACGAAAAAGTTCAAATTTTTGTCTTGTAGTTTTAAATCATATTTACATGACATGACGTTTCTGTGTAGCACTCGGCAAAAACACCATTTTATATTGGGTTAAACTTAAAAGGTGTCGCTCTTGTCACCCTGACTACATTGAGAAAAATATCTGAGTCCAGCCGGGTTAAACCGAATAATTTGAATGAATCTCAAGGAAAACACTCACTGGAATTAGTCACTTGACTAGTTTACTGTGGAATATTTGTCAAAACCGAGTCACCGTGCTCTTTGAAAAGTCAAGTGGCTAATTGTCGACAAGTTTACAAATAACCTAAATCACTGCTGAGTCATTGCAGGGTCAACTCTGTGTTTTGATTGATCGAAACCATTTGCCCAGTGCTGGACTATGATCATGTTGGGCTTATTCAACTCACCCTTTGATAAAAAACCTGGTCATATTATACACAGATTCTTTATTAGGCCCATATAGGACTGTTTGTTTTGTTGGCAAGGGGAGAAAGCAAGCCGGATAAGGCTTCTGTTCCAAACGTTCATAGAGCATTGGTTTTTGTGTAACATTGGGTGGTATTGTTTGCAATAACATGCTGCGGTAAAATTTGGCCAAATTATCACGTGATACTGTTAGATAAAAACCAATTTAGGGTAGACGTTTGGTAACGACAACAACGATTTGGCGAGTAGCCATTTTCTGGCTGTTAATGTTACTGTACTGGGCTTCAAATGTTGAAGTTGGCTTTTTGGTGTTGTGAATTTCTCGTATATGTCGATATGCTTTCTGCATAGTCGCAGTACAATTACATGTAGTAGCTGGATATATATTCAGAACAAATTATTATGCCTTACAGTTACAATATGGTATGATAGGCAAAGATGTTATTTAGGAGGCATAGAGTGATCCACATGTATATGGTAGTATGTATTAAACTCGTTTTTGATGGCAAATTACTCATTTTATTGGTAGTGCGACATTAATCTTCCAAGTTTTTGTTGAACTTGAAAGCTTAGGTAGGCCTAACAGCTAGTGTACCTTATATTTTGGTTTAGTGTAATCTAAGTAGTTCAAAATTAATCTGTGTAAATAAAATCAAACAGGCAATGTTGTGTATATCTTTGATACGTCTGTTAACAATAACCAGTAATATGTCAAAGTTTCCATTCAACAGCTGTGGTTTTAGTACTCAGCATTTTGCTCTTTTGCTTCGGCATTATCGTGTTACACATTTCAACGTGGTTTTCGGTTGTCTTGTGGAATTGATCAATGCCAGAAAACATTGTCAATTATTGATTCCTATGCAAAACATATTAAAAACAAGCACTCTCAATTTTATGAACTGCACATGTCTACCCGATATGCAGTATGTAGACACTGCACTCAGGAGAACAAATCAATAGGTGATTTAAACATGGCTTTTGGCACACCAGAGGTAAACACTGACCATAGGAATGGAGAATTAGGGTTTGAATCATTTCAAAGCCCTGATTACAAAAGAGAAATTGACCTTTTTATTCTTATTCTCAGAGAAATCAGGAAACTATACCAGTGAATGCCCAGACATTGTAAAGGAAATTCAAGAACTATTTCAGTCCTGTAGAAATGAAACTTTCGTAAGACTTCATTCTGTCCTGAATAGAAATCAGATTGATTTAGAACAAATTGATGGTGTCTGTGACATTTTCAATGGATTTGTTTCGGTGGAGTCCAGTTGTGAAGCATTGTCATCTGTTTTCAAGCAAAATAGTTACTTTGCTCAGAATTTGATTTCATTGAGACAGTTGAAATTATCCTAGGCAGGCATGACCGTAAAAACTCTGAAACCTTTATGTATGTACCCATTATATAGCTACACTGATTGCCTTACTTAAGCATGAAGATATTTTAGCTGGTTTTGAATGGACATTCACATGCAGATTGTTTACTGGGCAACTTCTGTGATGGCAGAATTTTCAAAAGTCATCCATTGTTCAAAGAAGATTCTAAACATTTTCAGCTATATGCAGATGAATTTCGAGTGGTTAACCCTTTAGGTACAAAGATTAAGAAATATAAGATAGTGGTAGTGTATTTCGCTCTGGGGAATCTAAAACCCAAACAGAAGTCAAAACTCCATGCAGTTCAGCTTGCTCTACTTTGCCCAGCGAATCTTGTAAAACGATAGGTGGAATGTTGTCTTGAAACCTCTTATCGCAGATGATCTGGCAGTGGAAAGTGACGGTATTCTACTTCAAATTGATGGCGAGTCTCTACTTTTGCAGGGCACAGTTTCAATGGTTGTTTCAGATAACCTAGCTTCTCACTCATTGTCTGGTCTAATTGAGAGCGTTTCAGCTCTACGAGACTGTCGTTTCAGTAAAGTCACTCGAGAAAACATGCTGACAGAGTTTGTAGCTTCAAAGTTAACATTGAGAACACCACTGACATACAATATACAGATAGATCTTGAGGAAAGATCAAGGAAAGATCTCCTCATAACATTCTAAAATATTTTCATGCAATAGGAAAGATATCCTCGGATATAGCGCATGATATCTTTGAAGGGTTTGGGTCAGATGTAATGTAGATTGTGATAGTGAAATTAGTAAAAGAAGTATTGTTCACCTTGCAAGATTTGAATGAAAAAATCTGCACGTTCCCTTTTCAACAAAGTGATCAGGTTAACAAACCCTTGGTCGTGGCAGAGTTGTAAAAGTTCAAAATAAAACAAACAGCTTCTCACCTTCGGTGCCTTCGACGGCTTCTCCCTTTGATGATTGGGCAATGTGTTGCTGAAGAGAATGTACATTTTACATATATCTCCCTTGTCACATGAAAAGGCCTATGCTCTCTGTCCTAGGTAGTTGGTCTTAATTAAGCGTACATATTTTACATAGATCTACGAGTTCTTTGCCCTGCTTGGCCAACAACGAAAGCTGATATCTGTTCATGTCAAGAACGAGCTACCCCTGACTATAAAAGAAAAATTTGAGATATCCAATGGCACTTTCATCCTGCAAAGTTTCAACTCCACCCATATAATGATTGGGTTGATCAGGAATCCTGTGAAGATCTTCCAGATAGTGGGGAAGTGAATGTTGCTCTTCTTCATCGTGAAAGTCAAAAGTTAGCTGGAGATCCAAGTACATCAGCAAATGGCGACACGCACAGTATCAGTGAGATGGAAAATGTCTCTATGAAAGCAAGGTCGCCCATATCAGTGTCCAGTAGGCCTAAGACATTGCCAGTTAGCAAGTTTGGGAAGAGATGATCAGCTGCTCTCCAGAAAAAAGAACCTCACCAACCCTAACCCTAACCCAAATCAGTGCACTGATGGATATTTTATATGAAGAAATTTATACAGTATATACAGAAGAGTATTTATACAGACCTTCATTTTTTTAAAATTTGTCAGAAAAAGACTTTGCTCACAATTATAATATTGAGAAGTTTCTGTTTCCCCGCTGAACACATGGTAAAAGGCTTCCATGGGTCGCCCGGGTCAGCTTCCAGATCCCAAGGACCAGCAAAGGTGTGTTGTATTGTACATGTATATAATGTACAATATATTGTAAATCGGAGTGTGTCCATGTGAATACCAATTATTTATTATATATTTATATTAATGTAAAGAATTATTGTATGATTTTACGTCCATATGCACATATGAAATAAGTGTGCATGCACATATCGGTATCGGTTAGGTATTACATAAATATATTGATGTAAAGAATTATTGTATAATTCTGTGTTCATAGGAACATGTGAATAAATTGTGGTATCAGGTATTACATGTATATATTAAAGTAATGAATTATTGTATGTTCATATGCGTATTAAGTGGGTATACACATATGAATTAATTGTGTATTTTTGTATACCAATATGGTCTTATTTTTAACAATTAAGATGTAGGAATAAGTGTGTATTGTTTTGTCATGTTAAATGCGTAAGAGTTAATAATATTGATTTATTAGGTACATTGTCGAAATCAGTTTAAGCCTGCAGGCCTCGCCTTAATTTGGGTTTGTTTAGATAATCAGTACTTCTGTGGTTACCATGTCTAATCAGACGGTGATTAGAGTTTTGGTCACCATAGGGAACACGACACAAATGTAACCTGAAGGGAAACGTCGTGGTTGACAACTGTTCTCTGTGTCTATATAAGGACAGCCAGCTGTGAACGCTTTACTTACAGACTGGACTGCCCAATAAAGAGAAGAACTAACGGTCAACACGGTGTTTTCCCTTCAGGCAAGTTTGTAGTCCAGCACAAAAATGATAACAATAATTATACCTCTGTGTTATTAGATCTATTGACATAGACTTCGAGGATGCATGTATTTATAATTAAACTATATTATATATTTGATTCTGATCGTATTGTATGTAAAATATTCTGATTATGTACTTGTAAAGACTCACAAACTGGACTGCCCAATAAAGAGAACAGCTAACGGTAAACACGGTGTTCCCCCCTCAATGTATTATACGGAACACAACAAGTGCAATAACGCCATCTGCGACCACATGCCTAGCTGTCATTGTGGCCCATAGTGTCCTGCACAAAGTTTATGCATAAATGGGTACCTTAAATGGGCTTAATACCTCCAGATCAAGGGGTATATAGCGAGATGTCAGCAGAACTGGCACATTAGATGCTCTCGGTGTAAAGGTCACTGTTACAGTTAAATTTGCGTTTTATTTGACAGCATATACAATAAGTGTATATATAAAAATCTGAGTTTTTGTTTTTATTCTTTCAGTTTTCCCTCTCTCTCCCAGTATGCGGATGTCATTGAGGCTGTACTAATGTCTTATCCCCACTTCAGAACTTTAAAAATCGGGAATTTAACTCTTGAAGGACATCCTTTGTTGAGTTAGTTTGATAAATTTTTGTTGGCTTTCCAAGAGATATAAAATGGTTTGACTTTTCAGCTGGCATTCTTGAAATTGTCCTACATGGACAGCTTTGACAGGGGATTTGTGGATTCCTTGGCTTTCAATGCTTGTTACAAAAAAAAAAAAAAAACAGCCATAATCGTAAGGACATCTTCACAGTTTAATGTTAATTCCAGACCACTGGTCTTTCTCCAGTAGTGTGTACCTATATGTATATCACAGCCAAGTCTAATCTCCATGCCCATTGTCCAACATGCCTTTTGATTTTGAATAGTTATGGCGTCCACCGAGACAGTGAGTTCTTGCCGTCGAAACCGATCTTATGCAGTTTAACATTATAGATTAGAAAAAAGTGTTCTGTTTCCATTTTCTTTGTGAGAATATGGACTTCCAACATAATTATCCATACCGGTATGTAGAGCTTGTGTTGTTACATGCCACTTACTAAAGACAATTTCCTTAGTGAATACGACTGATTTTACACAGAGCTGAATACAGGCGATTGCTTTAAAAGAAACAGACTATAGCTCCTTGATGAAAATAGACTATAGCTCCTTGATGAGAACAGACTATGTCTCCTTGATGAGAACAGACTATGTCTCCTTGATGAGAACAGACCATAGCTCCTTGATGAGAACAGACTATAGCAACTTGATGAGAACAGACTATGGCTCCTTGATACGAACAGACTATAGCTCCTTGATGGCATCAGATATAGCTCCTTAATGGAAGCAGACTATAGCTCCTTGAGGAAAGCAGCTCCTTGAGCAAATAGTTGTCATTGCAAATCTTTGTTGTAAAACCGAAGACAAAATATGAATTTCATAAAATGCATAGATGCGGTATTATATAACTGCTAGTTATACTAAAATGAATTCGACGATGCTCGAGAAACGGAGATATATTGTATATTTAAAATACACATAAAATATGTATAATTTATAAGATGTGACTCTTGGAGCCCAAATGTTATTTCACAGAGAGCAAGCTGTGAGAGCAAGTTTTGTCAAAACTTTAACGCGATTTTGGCTCCAGTTGCCTCATTTTAGCGAATTGTTAGGCTTAATTTCGTCTTGAAAGTGCAGATATTTCTGCATTTGAACCATGGCGCTGATTTGTCAGTGACATTGATTCTGTTTTATATATTGGTAATGTGAAACTATGAAATTTTCTCTCTGTACACAAGCGTTTCTACGCATCTGTCTGTATTGCTCACTTGACATCACTATCACCAGCTACTGTGGCCTGCTACTGCTATTCCAAACTTTGAACATCTTCTGTTGATTTGCAATGATTCATTTTAATGAAAACTTATCATTATAGTGATAAAAAATTAAAGTATGCGTAAAAGGGAACTAAGGTAGACAAGGAAACAAATTAGACAAAATTGGTTAATTCAGCTTTAAAGTCTAAAAAACAAAGAAAAAGGTTTTCTCAACGGTATAAATCTTTCCTCCATGGTTTACAAAGGTTTTCTGCGCGGCATATAGGTTTTCTGCGCGGTGCATACATCTTCTTGGTAGGATGGTTTTCCGTGCGTGGGTGTGAAAGTTTTCTTCACGATAGAAAGGTTTTCTAAGCGGTGCAAACCTTCTCTGCGCGGTGCAAAGGTTTTCTTCGCGGTGTGAACCTTTTCTCCACAGTACTGTTTCTGTGCGATTCAAAGATTTTCTCAGCGATTTATAAATGTGTTTTCCGTAGTGTAAAGTTTTCTCCGTAGTGCTGAGGTTTTCTCGGCGCAGTAAACTTTTTCCCGCAGTGAAAACGTTATCTCCAAAGTGTTCCCCATTTCCCGGCTTTTTCTTGGAAGGTTGTAGATGAACTTATCAGTTATGTTTGAAATTTGTTTTTTTTTTTTAGTTTGCTTTTGTATATAGTTCGAATTCTTTGATCATAATCTAAGTTTTCAAAATAAAGTTCTTTAAATTATTGTAAATCAGTAGAAGATGTTAAACATTTGGAATGGCATTAACAGGCCAACAGGAAACAAATTCCACTCCCTCGAAAAAAAACAAACAAGCAAAATATAAAAACATAAAACAACAAAGAAACAATGTCCACAACAAAACCAAAAACATTCATGTTCCAACTCCATTAAAAGTATTAAATTTAAACTCCATTAAAAAATTAAATGAAACACTGTTTCAAGTGTTGGTTTAAGATGTTGATTAACCAACTTTTAATGGGGTTGGAATGTGATCACTTTTGAAGAACGTTGAAAATTAACATTTAATAAAACTGGTCAGGTACATGTAACTCTTATAAGTGCGGTTGGTTGTGGGTTGCCCCTGGGCTCTGCCCGGCTCCTCCCTTCATCTATATCTTTATCTATACAAGTATTAAAACAGCGCAATGTGTTGAACCATTTTACCACTGATACATTTAAGCCGTATTTGAAGTATTGAATGTGGTATTTTACAGGGCTGGGTTGTATCCCCCTCTCTGTTTAATGTTCCCAACAACTATTATAACGTTAACTCCAGTTCAATTATTTTAGGATCAGATCTTGCGATCTTTTATATCTTTCTGACATAAACCATGACCTTTAACCACTGATCTACATTGGGCTGAATCAGCAACTGAGTGTTTCAAACATACCGTATAATCATGTAAATTACATCGGGTGTGTGTAGGGTTTTGAGCTTTTGCCACGTAAACAGAGTTAAGGTGACATGAATTTAATAAAGGCGTCATACACTAATATAATAAGATATATCATAGATTTACATAAATTGTATAAATATGATAAGCTGTCGACGTAAACATGGAGAGGGTTTGATGTCGCGGCCAGATGCAGCTGTTATAATGGCAGACAATGTAGCTGGATGGGTGTTTTGTTTACCACAAAGACCAGCAGGTGCCGGCATCAATGCCAAGATACACAATTACTTTAAAGGCCATCTTTTAAATGCCAACATATGTGACCAATGATCAATGCTATAGTGTTTATAACGGTGGGTACCTCAAGAGAAATGCACTTTGAAACCGCACGCTAATCCGGGATTTTCACACATAGGTGAGTATTTCCACGATCTTAACCGTTTATAGGCCCCTTAATTAAATTTTCTCAAAATACCTCCTTTTTTTCTGGATATTTATTGATACATTTCTCTGCATTACCTTTTCATTTAGCGTTGTACTGTCCAGATATTCTTATCTTTCTGATGCATCAACATGGAATTAGAGTGTTCTTAGAGACGGCAATTTTACAGAGAGTTGCTTGAACGTTGTGCTATGTACAGGACATCAAATTTCAGGGACACGGAATCAACAAGGATACAGATGGATGCACTTAAAGTACATATATGATATCAAGTTAAAATTTCAACCAAAAAATGTCGATCAAAGAAATTGGAAATTTTGAGAAAAAACTCCAATTTTGTCCAGTGTGCCACCAACTTTACATTGTCTTCCGTTACAAATTAACTAAAGAACTCATTAACTGTTGAATTAATTAATAAATGCAGAGAAATATATAAATAAATACATCTCAGCATCGATGTCAATTCCATATGAAAGCCTGAAAGGATATTTGTAAAAATGATCTTCAGATTTTTTTTACTTTTCGTTGATGAGAAAGTCACATTTAAAAGTAATTTTTGTATGGTGGCTAATCGAGGCTACATCTTGACTAAAATGGCATTGCGACATATTAATGCATGAATATGCTTAATAAAGTTACCAAAGTGCTTGAATTTGGTATATTCTACTAACCAGAATTCTGATCATATGTATATTCATAAAATCATATATATATACAATCTTATGATGGTTCTTTAGTCTCAACTACAATTGTGGCGTTAAGCCATACTCGTTCAATTATTCATAAACACATTATACATAATCTACGAACAACCCCGTTCTTGTTTTGCAGTCAACTCCACCATGCTGAAATTCTTCGTTGCTGTGGCCCTGACCACATTCGCCTATGTCTCCGCCCAGAACTGTAAGTCAATACCTCAATATCATCTTCAGCTTTTCTTCTTTTTATGGTATTTATTAAATATAGACTTATTTGTTGAGGTGATTACTGTTCACGATGTAAAGAAGAATACGTAGATTGTATGACAACTTTACGTCCATGCATCCGGAAGAAACCACCGGACGTGAATAGATTTGTCACCTCCAAAACTAACGGGTACTTAATTCGAACCTGCTACCTCGTCGGTCAAGGACTGATGACTGTTGACAAAAGCCGAACTATAGATTTTAGCTAAATACAATTCACCTCCTTGTCGATGGTTCTTCACAGTGTGTAACTTTCATAATTTTGCCACCTAGTACTCACAGACGGGCCAATTTCACCGCCATATACTTGCACGAGGGGTCAAATTAGCTACTGTGCACTCTGTACTCACAGGCGGGCCGGGTCTGCCACCTTGTACTTACAGGCGAGGTTACGTTAGGTACCATGTTCTTACAGACATGCCACCCTGTATTCGCAGGCAGGGTTAGCTTAGGTACCATGTTCTCACAGACATGGCCGGGTTTGCCATTCTATACCCACAGACGGGGCGGGGTTTGCCATCCTGTACTCGCAAGCGGGGTTAGGTTAGGTACCATGTACTCGCAGGCAGGGCAGGGTTTTCTCAACATGTACTGGCAAATGGGGCTAGGTGGTAAGTATGGAGGCAGTCAGTAGGCAAAAACATGTCCCAACGAGTCATTCAGGACAGCAATGATCAATATATTATAAACAAGGTTACTCAATTAACATAAAACATATGTACAGTCGTGAAAATTAACTACTAGAAAGAGGAGGGTTTTTTTTTTACTGGTTTGGTGGATTTTTTTGTTAGCGAAAATAAAATTGTTAAATCTCGGTACAAATAGACTTCAAAACACATTTTACAGGCGATGGTTGTGTGGACGAAGACGGTTCATGCAAAGGAGTTTCGGAGGTACGGATGTCCATTACAGAGGACAAAAGCTTCTGTGCCTACGAGAAATGTAAATCTAATGGCAACTGGCAGTTGTTTCAGTACAGTGAGTATATTACTAGTAAAAGTTAAAATCTTAACTCACATCATATGACTATATCCAATTTTTACTTCTTCATTTTCTTCATCACCTTTTAATTTCTATTTTTAATTAAAAATTCTTTATTTGATTGGTGTTTTACGCCGTACTCAAAAGTATTTCACTTATACGACGGCGGCCGCATTGTGGTGAGAGGAAACGGGCCAGAGCCCGTGGCAAACCCACGGCCATCTGCAAGTTGTGGTGAGAGGCTCATTGTGCCGTGCTGACGTGCTAATCCCCTCTGCCACAGAGGCCCCCTATTCTTAGAAAACGAGATGACATAATTAATCGATGAAAGTTCACACCCTTGAAGCACCGACAAGTACTTTTACAAATGTGCTAGTCCACAGTGATCAGTAAGTATTGTTCCACTGACTGGCGAAAGATAGCTCTCCGGGCGCAAAACGTTGATTAAGGTTGACTTACTTACGACTGTCAACATGTACACGCATTTATTCATTCATGACTGTATTTATTATAATTAATTTAAAAAATATTAATTTCTGGTGTGATGTATTGCGAAACTCCCATTTGTTCCGAAAAAATCTGATTGCTCATTTGGATAAATACGATTAATTATATTTAGACTGTGATAAATATTAATGTTGTCCTTAAAGTTTATTCAAGGACATATAACTTTAATTAAGTTGCAAAAAATATGTAGTAAAGAATGCCTTTTTGAGATTGATGACGAACTGTATACATAGGCCTATAATGTGTATATGGTAGGCCATATGTCGTCATATTCTGCATCGATGTTCACAAGTCCTGCTCACAACTTCGGACAATCAGTCAGAAGCTTAATCGATCCAACACTAATTCAGTCCATGTTTGTTTTTCTAATATGCAGAGTGCTACTACGAGCCCTCTGATACTGTATGAACCAAGGAGACAGCATCCCTACTGGAGTCTGCTCTGAAGTGGTTTGTACCCAAACCGATTCTGGGGCCACTTTCAGAGATGAGCGAATCAACGGTACGTTTACCCGGAAGCTTGTATCTTGTAACGATTTTCTTTTCATATTCGATGGAAGGCATACCCTGAAAATCCTAAAAGGGTAAATCCAGTTACTACAAAAGGCTTAAAAATAGTCAAGTTTGAGATTTGTGACCATGGGAGCAAAAACCAACATGAACGTGTAGCTTGTAAAAGTTGAAATAGAAGGGCCAACATGTGGAGAAAAAGTGAGCTTATGATTTTATAGGAACTGTCTGATATTCATCCAAAGTGTTACACTCATCACATATAGGCCCGGTCCTGCTTAGGGCTTCAAAAGACTTTACCGGGGAGTTGACAAAAAAGCGATCAGGGCATGTCCAATCGAAAATTTGCTCTTATTTCAGAATATCACAAATAAATACCTTTCACAAGAAATCTATATCGTCTACATACACATTTTACGGTTCAATTGTTTGTAGGCTGTGAGGATTCCAGTGCACGTGTCAGCCAGTGGGAGCCACCGGCTTCTCTTACGTCTTCAAAGATGGCCGCGTTGGCGACAACTGCGAATGCCAATACGTGGAGGAAGACGGTGAGATGAAGTACAAGACCAGCTGCGGAGGGATGTAAAACAAGGGAGAATACCGGGCCTAATGTCCTGAAATCATGTTCAATAAAAATGGACAAACAACATACACTTGACTTGATGTTCTTTCTTTTGTCGAGGTTTAGTGCAGGATTAAAGTATTTGTTCGCCAGATTTTATCACTCTATTTATTTTGCACAGCATGAAGAAGTGTCCCTTTCAGTGGATGAGTAGCACAT